>NW_026510814.1:0-48119 GCF_027579735.1 Bombina bombina | reverse complement strand
TATGGCCAAACTGGTGGCAAGTGGCATCTTGGCAGCTGCACGCTTGACTTTTCTCAGTTCATGGGCAGTTATTTTGCGCCTTGGTTTTTCCACACGCTTCTTGCGACCCTGTTGACTATTTTGAATGAAACGCTTGATTGTTCGATGATCACGCTTCAGAAGCTTTGCAATTTTAAGAGTGCTGCATCCCTCTGCAAGATATCTCACTATTTTTTACTTTTCTGAGCCTGTCAAGTCCTTCTTTTGACCCATTTTGCCAAAGGAAAGGAAGTTGCCTAATAATTATGCACACCTGATATAGAACTTTTTCTAGTTCTGCAATATCTTTTTTAGCGATCGGTCCCCAGAACTGCACCATCCAAACTCAAGGTGAGGTCTTACCAGGGCTTTATATAGTGACAGAATTATGCTTTCCTCCCTTTCATCAATGCCTCTTTTAATACATGCTAGTATCTAATTTGCCTTTGAAGCCGCTGCCCTGCATTGTGCACCCATCTTTAGCTTGTTATCTATTACTACTCCCAAATCCCTTTCCTCCTGTGTTTGGCTAAGTCTTGTCACATTTAAAAAATACGTTGCCTGCTTATTTTTACTTCCAAAATGTAGAACCTTGCATTTTTCCGTATTAAATCTCATTTTCCATTTACTTGCCCATAGTTCTAATTTTTGCAAATCCCTTTGTAATGAGAGTTCGTCCTGCTCTGACCTAATGACCTTACTTAACTTACTATCATCTGCAAAAATAGAGATGTCGCTATTTAATCCTTGCTCAAGGTCATTTATAAAAATATTAAAAAGAACAGGGCCCAGTACTGATCCCTAGGAGACGCCACTGATTACCTTTGTCCAATCTGAGTATGATCCATTTACTACTACTCGTTGCTCCCTATCTTTTATCCAGTTATTTATCCATGAGCTAACATTTTCAGCTATTCCCAGTCCCTTAATTTTATGCATTAATCTCTCATGTGGCACTGTATCAAATGCCTTTGCAAAATCTAAGTATGGAAAGGTGATAACTAAGCGCCAACTATATAACGCAACAGACCTCCAGCTCTAATAAATTGGCACCTAGTTGCCAAGGGTGGATTCAATTTTAAGATTGGATATCAGAGCACCAAACAACGTAGGCAGGGTCTATGGGCAGATAGTCAAATACCAAAGGTAAAAATAGGTTGAAATAATATGATTTAATACATAAGATAAAAAAGTTGGTACATTTAAAATTATACAACAATTAGTCATGGATCCATGTTACACTTTAAACTATATATTGAAACACTTGGAACAATTTAAAATGCTTGTAGAACAATTAATAACAACAAAAAACATCTAACAAATAATGTCTATCGCATAAAACTTGAATTCTAATATGTGAATGCTAGGAGCGCTTATGCACACTATTTTTAAAAACAATTGGTTACAATGCACAGGTGGATAGATTCCAGGTTGCTTGAAACCGGTGGGTGTGAAATGTAAGTGGCTCCGAATTGGGGCTTTGCCTATGTGTTTATCCAAAATTATGTAAATCCTAACAGGTGGACAAAAAATGTTACAGGTATGTCTAGAACCTGAATTCAAAATATAAGACCTGAGGTTGTGCCTATGTGTTTATCCAAAAAGGGTGTAAATCCTAACAAGTGAAAAAATGTGAGAAAAATATTGCAGGGGTGTGTGAACCTTATTTTCAAAATAAACAATGAATTCAAAATAAAACGATATACAAGTGAATTTTTGACAAATCAACTAATGCAAACATAAAGCATAAATAGAACCAAATAAAAACAACAGCACAACTTTAACGTGTGTTCAAATGTGTTTCTGCTTGCAAACTGTGATGTGATGTGAACAAATATCTGTTATAAACACTGAATAGTGGCAAAACTTTGTGATTGGATTGAAATTGAACTCAGGCTCTAAATTGATACCCTAAAATTCGAATCTAAAGGGCTCAGAGTTGCTGAGCTAGATATAAGGGACTTGCTCAAAGAGCCTCGAGATGTTAATTAAAAGAGACCATATAACATTGGGTTAAAAAACGGATCATATAACATAAAATGCTTAAAAGTCCAAATAAATATTAAAATTGGATAATAAGAATCTTGCTATAGTCTGTCTCAATATGGATCCCGACTGCTGATTATGTAGAAATCTTCTTGGGCAGTAGTTAACAAATAATTCCAACTTGCAATGTTGTCCCTTACCTGCCAAAAAAGGAAAGGCAAACAATAGTGCAGATGGCTTCTTAATGTGATCACAATTAAAATACTCCTTACCAGTCAACCGGTTTCGGTCTTCATTGACCTTTCTCAAAGTAGAGGTTTGTCTATAACAGTGCTAAGTTTCCTTAACACCCCTGGGTGTATTCCATCTGGGCCTGGAGTTTTATTTACCTTAATATTATCCAGTTTTTTCCTGATATCCTCTAAACAAAACCCAGTTAATGGTATGGGCTGACATTTTCTATTTTGTTCCAAAGTATCATCCAATGGTTCCTCTCTTGTGTATACTGAAGAAAAAAACTGGTTTAGTGCCTCAGCCTTCTCCCTGTCATTATTTATCATGCTACCCTCCACGCATTTTAATGTACCTATATTATCCTTCTTAGATTTTCTGCTATTTATGTACTTAAAGAACCTTTTAGGGTTAAACTTTGAATCCTTGGCAATACATTTTTTCATTTTCAATTTTGGCTAATTTGATTGCTTTTTTGCATGTTTTGTTACATTCCTTATAAATATTGTATGTTGAGTCTGTACTATTTTCTTTTAATAATTTAAATGCCCTACGTTTTTTCCTAATTTCTCGTAACACTAGTGATGTTGCAAACCTAAAAATTTGGGTTCGCGAACGTCGAACGCGAACTTCCACAACTGTTCGCGACCGGGCGAACCGCCATAGACTTAAATAGGCAGGCAAACTTTAAAACCCACAGGGACTCTTTCTGGCCACAATAGTGATGAAAAAGTTGTTTCAAGGGGACCAACACCTGGACTGTGGCATGCCGGAGGGGGATCCATGGAAAATCTCCCATGGAAAATTACAGAGTTGATGCAGAGTCTGGTTTTAAGCCATAAAGGGCATAAATCACCTAACATTCCTAAATTGTTTGGAATAACGTGCTTTAAAACATCAGGTATGCTGTTGTATCGATCAGGTAGTGTAAGGGTTACGCCCGCTTCATAGTGACAGACCAAACTCCCCATTTAAAGGGACAGTCTACACCAGAATTTTTATTGTTTTAAAAGATAGATAATCCCTTTATTACCCATTTCCCAGTTTTGCATAACTTACACATTTATAATAATATACTTTTAACCTCTTTGATTATCTTGTATCTAAGCCTCTGCAAACTGCCCCTTTTTTCAGTTATTTTGACAGACTTGCAGTCTAGCCAATCAGTGCCTGCTCCCAGATAACTTCTCATGCACGAGTACAGTGTTATCTATATGAAATACATGAACTAACACCCTCTAGTGGTGAAAAACTGTTAAAATGCAATCTGAAAGAGGTGGGCTTCAAGGTCTAAGAAATTAGCATATGAACCTCCTAGGTTAAGCTTTCAACTAAGAATGCCAAGAGAACAAAGCAAAATTGGTGCTAAAAGTAAATTGGAAAATTGTTTAAAATTACATGCTCTTTCTGAATCATGAAACTTTATTTTGGCCTAGACTGTCCCTTTAACGCACCGCAAACAACCGCAAACAGTCCATTTGCACAACCGCAAACTCCCTATTTGCACAAGGTTGGATACCAAGCTAGCCATGTCCCGTTCCTTGTCCTCACTGATGTCATTGAAGGTCTCTTCCTCCACCCAGCCACGTACAACACCAAGGGTCCCCGAAAGGTGACAACAAGCCCCCTGGGATGACTGCTGTGTTTGGTTTTCCACCTCCTCAAAGCCACCTTCCTCCTCTGACTCCTCTTCTTCAGACTCCTCTCTCTGCGTTGCCTCTCTCTGCGTTATTATAAGGTGTGTTAAGTAGTACTATTCCTATCAATTTAATCCCTGTTACGTCCCCTATCAGGGGACGTGTATATTGCATCGATTTTAGGAATCGGGAGATGGAAAAAGATGCTTGGTCGGTCCTCCTATTTCAAATTTGGGGCACTGCGCGTGCAATCTAATGTGCCACCAGATATGAGTGGTGTGTTAAGTAGTTCTATTCTTATCAGTTTAATCCCTGTTACGTCCCCTATAAGGGGACGTGTATATGGCATCGATTTTAGGAACCAGGAGATGGAAAAAGATGCTTGGTCGGTCCTCCTACTTCAAATTTGGGGCACTGCGCGTGCAATCTAATGTGCCACCAGATATGAGTGGTGTGTTAAGTAGTTCTATTCTTATCAGTTTAATCCCTGTTACGTCCCCTATCAGGAGACGTGTATATGGCATTGATTTTAGGAACCAGGAGATGGAAAAAGAGTCTGGGTCGGTCCTCTTACTTCAAATTTGTGGCACTGCGCGTGCAATCTAATGTGCCACCAGATACGAGTGGTGTGTTAAGTAGTACTATTCTTATCAGTTTAATCCCTGTTACGTCCCCTATCAGGGGTCATGTATATGGCATCGATTTTAGGAACCGGGAGATGAAAAAGATGCTTGGTCGGTCCTCCTACTTCAAATTTGGGGCACTGCGCATGCAATCTAATGTGCCACCAGATAGGAGTGGTGTGTTAAGTAGTTCTATTCCTATCAGTTTAATCCCTGTTATGTACCTTTTTTTTGGTTTGGTTTTTGAAGCCACAGTGCAGCACCAGAGGCCAGAAAAATTAGGCATGTACACATGCCTGAAAAATTAGGTATTGTTGCAGCCGCTGCTGTAGCAGCGGCCAGAAAAATTGATGTTTGTTTCCCAGGCAGAAAGTGCCCTAAAACATTGCGGCTTGAACCCTAGTTGGTGGCGGATAAGTCACGCAAGTCATCCGGCATTCAGAGATAAAATACAGCAGCATGTGGACCATTTTTAGCCCAAGGCAGCTCATCTCATCAGTCCTTTTTTAGTCGAATGTATCGCCCACTGTCAGTCCCTTCGGGATCCATCCCTCATTCATCTTAATAAAGTGAGGTAATCTAGACTTTTTTGACCTAGGCGACTTCTCTTCTCAGTGACAATACCTCCTGCTGCACTGAAGGTCCTTTCTGACAGGACACTTGAAACGGGGCAGGCCAGAAGTTCTATCTCAAATTGGGATAGCTCAGGCCACAGGTCAAGCCTGCACACCCAGTAGTCAAGGGGTTCATCGCTCCTCAGAGTGTCGATATCTGCAGTTAAGGCGAGGTAGTCTGCTACCTGTTGGTCAGTCGTTCTCTGAGGGTGGACCCCGAAGTGCTGTGGCGATGCATAGGAGTTAAAAAGCTCCATGTCCTCCATCAACAACATGTCTGTAAAGCGTCCTGTCCTTGCCGGCGTGGTCGTGGGAGGAGGAGGATTACTTTCACCTCTTCCCCTGTTAGATTCCCGTTGTGCTGTGACATCACCCTTATACGCTGTGTAAAGCATACTTTTTAATTTATTTTGGAACTGCTGCATCCTTTCCGACTTGCGGTAATTCGGTAACATTTCAGGCATTTATGCTTATACCGGGGGTCTAGTAGCGTGGACACCCAGTATAGGTCGTTCTCCTTCAGCCTTTTTATACGAGGGTCCCTCAACAGGCACGACAGCATGAAAGACCCCATTTGCACAAGGTTGGATGCCGAGCTACTCATGTCCCGTTCCTCATCCTCAGTGATCTCACTGAAGGTATCTTCTTCCCCCCAGCCACGTACAACACCATGGGTACCAGATAGGTGACAACGAGCACCCTGGGATGCTGTTGTGGTTGGTCTTTCCTCCTCCTCCTCAAGCCACATTCCTCCTCTGACTCCTCTTCCTCACAATCCTCTTCCAGCATTGCCGCAGGTCCAGCAAGCGATGCTGATAAGGCTGTTTCTGGTGGTGATGGTGACCACAACTCTTCCTCTTCACGCTCATCTACGGCCTGATCCAGCACTCTTCGCAGGGCATGCTCCAGGAAGAAAACAAATGGTATGATGTCGCTGATGGTGCCTTCGGTACGACTGACTAGGTTTGTCACCTCCTCAAAAGGACGCATGAGCCTACAGGCATTGCGCATGAGCGTCCAGTAACGTGGCAAAAAAATTCCCAGCTCTGCAGAGGCTGTCCTAGCACCCCGTCATACAAATAGTCGTTAACGGCTTTTTCTTGTTGGATCAGGCGGTCGAACATTAGGAGTGTTGAATTCCAATGTGTCGGGCTGTCGCAAATCAAGCGCCTCACGGCATGTTGTTTCGCCGCTGGATATCTGAAAAGTGCGCCATGGCCATGTAGGAACGCCTGAAATGGCCACACACCTTCCTGGCCTGCTTCAGGACGTCCTGTAAGCTGGGTACTTATGCACAAAGCATTGTACGATCAGATTACACACATGTGCCATGCACGGCACATGTGTCAACTTGCCCAAATTCAATGCCGCCACCAAATTTCTTCTGTTGTCACTAACCACTTTGCCGATCTCCAGTTGGTGCGGAGTCAGCCACTGATCCACCTGTGCATTCAGGGCGGACAGGAGTGCTGGTCCGGTGTGACTCTCTGCTTTCAGGCAAGTGAACCCCAATACGGCGTGACACTACCGTATCCGGGATGTGGAATAGTACCTGGGGTGCCGTTGATGTGGAGCAAGATGAGCAGAAGAAGAGGACTCAGCCGAGGAGGTTATGGAAGAGGATGGAGTAGGAGGATAGAGGAGGTGGCAGCAGGCCTGTCCTGCAAGTCATGGCGGTGTCACCAGCTCCTCTGCAGAGCCACGCATTCCATGCTTGGCAGCCGTCAGCAGGTTTACCCAATGCGCAGTGCAAGTGATATACCTGCCCTGACCATGCTTTGCAGACCAGGTATCAGTGGTCATATGGACCCTTGCCCCAACACTGTGTGCCAGACATGCCATTACTTCCTTTTGCACAATCGAGTACAGGCTCGAGTACAGACTTCACCAGCTTGTATGGTAAAAGCTGGTGGGCTAAAAGTTCAGTCAAGCCAGCTGTCAGATGCCGGGCAAGGGGGTGACTTTGTGACATTGGCTTCTTACGCTCAAACATGTCCTTGACAGACACCTGACTGTGGGCAGATGAGCAGGAACTGCTCAAGGCGAGACACGGAGTGGCGATGGTTGAGAGGGGGCAAGGAGGACAGCAGTGGTTGACGTGGCTGAAGATGCTGGACCAGGAGGAGGATGGCGGCTTTGAGTTTGTGTGCTGCTTGTTCTCATGTGTTGATCCCATAGGCGTTTGTGATGTGCAATCATGTGCCTTCGCAAAGCAGTTGTACCTAGGTGGGTGTTGGACTTCCCATGACTCAGTTTCTTTTGGCACAGGTTGCAAATGGCATCACTGTTGTCAGAGGCAGACACACAAAAAAATGCCACACTGCTGAGCTCTGCAGTGACGGCATTCTGGTGGTGGCAACAGCATGCGTTGATTGGTGTGCTGTCTGGCTGACCCCGGGTGCCGATGCATGCTGTCTGACTGTGCCACTAGCTCCTTGCGACGACTTCCCCCCTTCCAACTCGTCTCCTCCTCCTCTCTGTCTCCCCATCTGAACTTTCCCCTCTTCTTCTTCTCTTCTAGCGGGCACCCACGTGACATCCACAGACACATCGTCATCATCAACCGCTTCACTTGTATCTGACAAGTCAACAAAGGAAGCAGCAGCGGGTACAACATCATCATCATCACACCGTACATCCATGTGTGTAATGCTGCCTGACTGAGACATATCCCTGTTATCTACATCCTCTGGCAATAATGGTTGCGCATCACTATTACTCATTTCTTCCAAATGATATGTAAATAACTCCTCTGACAGATCAAGTGAAGCGGCTGTGGTGCTAGTGTTGGTGGTGGCGGCAGGCGGGCGAGTGGTAACTTGAGAGGTGCCCGAAGCTAAGCTGGAGGAGGATGGTGCGTCAAGGTTCCGAGCGGAAGCTGTAGAAGATTGGGTGTCCTGTGCGAGCCAGTCAACTATGTCCTCAGAGTCAGAAATGTTTGAGTTTGGGGTACATGGCCTCTGAACACTGGGCATTATTCTAGGGCCAAAGGGAATCACAGCACCACGAACACGACGGCCCCTGCGGGGTGGCCTGCCTCTGCCTGTCATTTTTTTTTCCGATTAGTGGTACTATGCTTGCAAGCTACTGTGACAACAGATATGAGTGGCACTGTGCACTAGCAGAAGTTGGCAGAATAGATGCTGTAGGTCTGACACACACGCTTGCAGACAACTAACTGCTATTCAATCTATTACAGTCAAAATTGTATTTTTTTTTTTTAAATGTACACTACTGTTACACCAGATATGAGTTGCACTGGTGTGACACTGTGCCCTGGCAGGCACTGAAACGCACACGTGTGACGGAAACTGACTGCTATTATTTAACACAGTCAAAAAAGTGTTGTTTTTGTTATATTTAAACTACTGTTACACCAGATATGAGTTGCACTGGGGTGACACTGTGCCCTGGCAGGCAGGCACTGAAACGCACACGTGTGAAGAAAGAAAACTGACTGCTATTATTTAACACAGTCAAAAAAGTGTTGTTTTTTTATATTTAAACTACAGTTACACCAGATATGAGTGGTGGCACTGGGCAAGTGGGCACAGTATACGCTGTGAGCCTGACACACACGCTGGCAGGCAGGCAACTGCAATTAGATTACACAGGGGAAAAAAAAAGCAGCCCTTATTGGGGTGCTGTCCTTACAGCAGAGATCAGATGAGTCCTTCAGGACTGTAGTGGACACTGAATACACTAGCCTAGCTATCGATTTCCCTATTAATCAGCATCAGCTACACTGTCCCTCCTCTCCCTAAGAATGCAGCTTCCGAATGAATCTAAAATGGATGCTGTCCAGGAGGTAGGAGGGTCTGGGAGGGAGGGAGGGTCTGCTGCTGATTGGCTGGAATGTGCCTGCTGACTGTGAGGTACAGGGTCAAAGTATTACTCAATGATGACGAATACGGGCGGATTGAACAATGCATATGTTCGCCCGCCACGGCGAACACGAACATACTATGTTCGCTGGCGAACTATTCGCGACATCACTACTTAACACATTTTTATTTAGCCATAACGGCTTTGATTTTTGATTTTTTTTTTTTTTTATATATTTATTGAAGAAAGATTACATACAATAAATGTTAAACAAACACCAAGGGTTGTCTTGTTACATCTTGTACAAAGGGTAATTGGTGCCATAATACACAGGTTAAGGTTACTTTCTAGTCTTTTGTGTGTATTTTTTCCAACACAAACTTATACAAACAATTAAACTTATAAAAAATAAACATAAACAACTTTGTTCACTTAACAAAGTACTTATGGAAGCTACAATCCAGCTGAAAGAAGTCCATTTCTCTTCATGGGGTATAAAGTTCTCATTTCCCATACCTTAACCGGATCTCCTCTGCGGAGTAGATTATTATATATGTAGCGTCACTATAGTGTGGGGAGACATAAGCAGATTCCATACAGGACATTTCTCATGCAATTAGGATTCATGATGCAATACAAGAAGAGAGGAAAGTCGAGAAGAAGAGAGAAATGAAAAGAAGAGTGAGGAACGGAGGAGAGAAGTAAAAAGAATAGTAAGAGTAAGGAAAAGAGCAGGAGCTAAGGAGGGGGAAAGGGTGCCCCCGGAGGGGGAGGGGGGGGGGAGACCGGTCCAAGCACGTCCATAGGCTGGTTCCCATAAGGTCAAATATAAGTGGTATGCTATGAACTATATGTGTATTCATCCCATAAAAATTTGATCTCCGGGAATGTTATGCGAGAATTATTTTTAAGATGGCCGTATTCCTCTAGGTCTAGGAGTTCATCAACTCTGTCAATCCACATATCTTTTGAGGGGGTTAGGAGGCTCTTCCAGTGTCTGGCTATTAATGATTTTGCGGCATTAAGGCAGATCTGTATAAGGAGGGATCTCAATCTACATTTAACTTTGGGGAGGTCATTTAATAATGCTATTCTTGGGGTTAGTGAAAAGTGCTGTGTGAGGATTTTCTTAAGAAAAGATTCTATTGATTGCCATAAAGGTGTTATCTTAGGGCATTGCCACCATATGTGAATTAAAGAACCGTGTCCTCCACAGCCTCTCCAACACATCCTAGATGCCTCGGGGTAAATTGAATGTAGGCGAGTGGGGGTCAAATACCATCTTGTAAGAACTTTAAAATTTAGTTCTAAGATTTGTGGCGAGGTAGACGATTTACGTGTTTTGTGAAAAATATTTCTCCACTCTATCTTGTCCAAGTCTAGGTGTAAGTCTTGTTGCCATTTGATTGTGTAAGTAGGGAGTAATGCATTGTCATGGGTTTGTAGTAGCCTATGGGACAACGACAAAGGGTGGCAGATTGTTTTATTCTGTAAGCATAGTGATTCAAATGGTGTGGGTGATCTCAGGAGGTCTGCTTTATGTGGGGAAGATGCTATATAGTGTGAAAGTTGTGCATGTTTTAGCCAGTTCCCAGGGCGTCCCCCACACAATTCAATAAATTTATCTGTGCTTATTAATTTCCCATTTTCTACAAACTTGGCCAGGGGCCATGTATAATCCCAATCCTGAGTTCTGCGAAATTTGTTGTCTAGTCCCCCTACTAATTCTGCATTCTGAGGGATTGGGAAGAGAGGTGAACGAAGATGAGTAATGTATTTTTTAGTAGATCTGATCAAGTCCCAAGTATGGAAAAGATGTCTATGTATAGCTAGTGTCTTGCATTGCATTGGTCTGAGTTCCCCAGGTACCCAGCAAACCGCCCCCACTTTTGGGATCTGTAGTAAATGTGAGTCTATGGACACCCAGGCCTTATTGTCCGTAGAGCCATGCCAGTCCAAAACTCTCTGTAGAGTGACTGCCATGTAATACTCCCTAATATTTGGCAGGCCTAGCCCTCCCATGTCAGTGGTCCTATATAATGTATTTCTATTTATCCGAGGTTTCAGTGTGCCCCATACAAAGGCATTGATTATAGATTGTAGTTGAGATATGTAACTGTTGGGAAGAGAAATGGGAATAGTTTGTAAGATATAAAGAATCCTGGGCAAAGTGGTCATTTTTATGGATTGAATCCTCCCCCACCAAGATAAAGGTCTGTCCGACCACGTTGAGAGGTCTTTTTGTATATTTTGTAGTAAGGGTCTATAGTTTTTCTCAAATAATGTGGTATAATTGGGGGAGAGGACAATGCCTAAGTATTTAACTGATTCAGGTTGTAATTTGAGGGAGCAAGTTTGTGCTAGTTGTTGAAAGTCAATGGGATCCATAGAGATATTCAGAATTTCCGATTTTTGAAGATTTATAGAAAAATTAGAAAAGTTACCAAATTTTTGGAGTGTTTCTAGAAGGACGGGTATTGTAGTACTCGGTGAGGTCAATGAAAACAGCAAATCATCTGCATATAGGGCAATTTTGAAATCATGAGGGCCAATTGGGATTCCTAAGATACTTTGGTTCATTCTGACATAAGATGCTAGGACCTCATAGATAGTATAAAAAGTAATGGGGACAATGGGCAACCCTGTCGGGTACCATTGGTAATTTGAAAGGGATCCGAGAGGGCACCATTGACTCTCACTCTAGCTGACGGGGAGGAGTATAAACTAAAAATTCTATTTATCATTTTCTCTCCAAAACCGAAAGATTTTAATGTGACCCTGAGAAAGCTCCAGTTTATACGGTCGAAAGCCTTCTCAGCGTCGACTGTGATAAAGACTGATTTAATTTTATTATGTTGGGCATGAGAGGCCAGAAGAATCGCTCTTATGGTGTTGTCCCGTGCCTCACGTGACGGGACAAAACCAACCTGGTCCGTATGTATCAGATCTTGAATTATAGAATTTATTCTTTTAGATAGAATTTTGCCCAGGATCTTCAGATCAGAATGTAATAATGAGATTGGTCTGTAATTACTGGTGTCTTCAGGATTTCTGTCTGGTTTTAGGATAACTGCTATGTGGGCCTCCTGCATCGTGTGTGAAAGCAGTCTATTATCGTCTATTGAGTTAAACAATTCTAATAGATGCGGGGCTAATATATTTTTAAATTGTTTATAGTAGGCGTTTGTAAGGCCATCAGGGCCAGGGCTTTTTCTCATGGGAAGGTCTTTGATGGTGTTGAGGATTTCCAACAGTGTAATTGGTTCCTCCATTTTCTCTGTTTGGGCCGCCGTGAGTGTGTTTAATTGTGCTCCTTCAATGTATTCGCTCATTTGTGTAGTGTGGGATGAGGAGGAGTCTTCTCCAAGGTTATACAGTTGATGATAGTATTTACTAAATTGGTCTGCTATCTGCTTGCTGTCGTGTGTTACAGTCCCATCAGCCTTTTTTATACTATATATGTGTGATTTAGTGGTTTTTGCTCTCAGGGCTCTTGCTAGGAACGCGCCAGCTCGGTTGCCCTCATGGAAATATACCTTTCTCAGGTAGAGAGCTCGTCTCTGAGCCTCTCTAGTCAATAAGTGATTTAGTTCTTTCCTAACCTTAGTCAGTTCTATTTGAATCTTAGAGTCCTTAGGGGTCTGTTTGTGTTGTAATTCTAGGGAGTTCAACTTGTCCGTGTTATGAGTTATAGCTAGATTAAATTGTTTTCGCAGCCTAGACCTCTGTTTAATGTACTCTCCTCTGACTACGGCTTTATGCGCGTCCCATAGGGTACGTGGTGAGATTTCAGGCAGTGAGTTATGTTGAAAATATTCTTGTATGGTCTGGAGCATTTTAATATTAGTGGGAGTGTGATGTAGTAGGGACTCGTCTAACCTCCATATAAAAGGGCATGACGGGCCTTCTGACCATTCCATAGAGAGCGTAATAAGAGAGTGGTCCGACCAGGCCGTCGGGCTTATGTCAGAGTCCCTAACTTGTCCTAGACTCAGTTGGTCAACTAATAGATAGTCAATGCGGGTGTACTGAGACCATGGGTTAGAGAAGAATGAATAGTTACGCTGAAGAGGGTGTTGTATCCTCCAAATGTCAACTACGCCTGATTTTTTGAGAAAGTCATAAACTATATTTGGGGGCCTTGATGTGGGGTTAGGTTTAGTGGAAGTAGAGTCTAATTTGGGGTCGAGGATAACGTTAAAATCACCCCCTATGATTAGAGATCCCTTCCTATGTTCTGCAATTAGGGCTGTGAGTTTCTTAAAGAAGGGTACTCTCTTAGAGTTAGGAGCATAAACGTTCACCAACGTGATTGGGCGCTGGAACAGGAGTCCCACTAGGATTAGGATTCTGCCTTCTTTATCGGAGACTTTATGTAATAATTGAAATTCTATGTTCTTATGAAATAATGTCCCAACCCCGTTTTTTTTCTTATGGGTTGATCCAAAATACCCAGTGGGATAAAACTTAGAGAGGAATTTGGGTTCAGCAGTGTTTAAAAAATGTGTCTCCTGGATAAATATAATTGAATTGTTATATTTTTCAAACTCTCTCAGAGCAATTGATCGCTTTATAGGAGAATTGAGCCCATTCGCATTTTGCGAAAGGAAGTTCACTGTTCTATGTGTCATTCTTAAAATGTGTGTGTTGTCGTCTAATATCTATGGGTTTCTTACCTGGATCTTCAAAAAGGGTGGATTCTGTCGGTCTCCCCCCCCCCAGAGGGAATGAGAAGTGATATACAGAGGAAAAGGAAAAGCTGGGATGAAGCATCATATTGCCTGTGTGAACAAATAAACATTAGAACAATAAAACTGACAAACCAAACAAATACAAAAAATGTGTGCAGCAAAACATTGACTAAACACAAAGTAAGGCTATATCTTCCAATATAGCAAATAAATTTGGGATTAGGGTTAGAAGTAAGGTTATAGGGGGTGAACATCAAGAGATGTTACTACTCCCAGGGTAAAGGAAACAATATGAAGAGGAGACAAGGGACAAGAGGTGTACATTCAAAAGATAAAAAAGAAAAAAACATTATTTGAAGCGGTAACTGGAACAGTACATAGTTCCTAATGTCTAGGAGGAGACAAGAAAACACTGTCTATGTTCATTTCATGGAGGTCTTTCTTTGGATCCTGAGGGGGTTCCGCCTGAGGATGGGAAGCCTTTTCTTTTCCTGGAAACAGTGGTCCACTCAGGTCTTTGAGGCTTAGGTTTGTGGGCATCCTTTGGGTTCTTGTTTTCAGATATGGATGGTAAAGAGGGCGTTGGGATGCCCAAGTCAGAGCAAAAAGTCTCAATATCTTCTGGGTCTCGATAGGTGTAGATCTTATTTTCTTTAATCACTTTTAAGGAGAAGGGAAAGCCCCAGCGATAGGGTATACCCAAATCTTTGAGGTGTAGTGTTAAGTATCTGGCTTCCTTTCTTTTGAAAAGAGTTGTAGGACTAAGGTCCGCGTATATTTGAATGTCTTTTCCTTGAAAGCTTATTGGAGACTGCTTCCTGGATGCTGTTAGGATATCTTCTTTATCAGAGTATTTATGAAACTTTATTATGATGTCTCGTGGAGGTTCTTTTGCTGATGGTTGTGGTCTGAGTGCTCTGTGAGCTCTATCTAGAACCAGAGGGGAAGCAGCGTTGTTTTTAAGTAAATGTTCAAAAAGTTGCTGAAGATATGAATTTATTTGTGGGGGTGTAATATCTTCGGGTACCCCTCTGATTCTTAGATTCTGTCTTCTGTTACGATTATCTAAATCTTCTATTTGAGATTGTAATAAAAGAATGGTGGCATTTTGTTGCTCCATTTCGCACGCCATATTGTTAGTGTCCGAAGTTAATTCCTCAGTTTGTTCTTCAATTTGCAATATTCTCTGACCCAGATCTGTTATTTCTCTTTTCACTTCTGTGAGGCTGTCTTTAATCATCTGGCTCACTTGAACCATGAACACTTTAAAGTCTTCTTTGGAGGGTAACAGCAACAGGTCAGCTTTTGTGAGAGGGTGATCTGTGTCTTGACGTGGCAATGCTGAACCCCTGTCTTCTGAGTCGTTAGATACTGGGGATTGGGGTGACGGGATGACCGTCTCTGTTGTTTTAAAGTAAGCATCCATCTTTGCCCCAGTAGGAATAGATGTTTTCCCAGTCTTGTCTATCCTAGATGTTCTTTTGGTGGTCATGTTGAGTAAAATAGTAAGCTCCTTTTTTCTTTTCTCTGTTTAAATTTTTTTTTTTTTATGAGACTTTAAGGGTTTATTAATCCGGTCAGCAATTCCCCTCTACACGAGTAGATTGTTGTGTTAAATAGTGTCAGATCTCACTCATGTGGTAGTTAGGCATGTGAACTGCATATGCTGAAACTGTTGGAACGTTGCCTGATATGTAACCTTAACCGTTATTAGTTATGGCAAGTATATTGAATGCACCATGCAGCCAGATATAAATAGATATCCTGTGAGTAGCGATCTATGAAAAAAGTCAACAGTCTATATGTTTCTCAGAAGGAGTAATTCTGTGTAAAAAAAAGACCCACTTGTGCAGGAGGTTTAACCTTAGTGTCTTTTGTATAACGCATCGTGAAACCTGGGGTATTAAGCTTGAGGGAATACTGCGCCTCGCCTCTCACGTGGAGTTATGGTAGGTGTAATGGAGATTTGATATAAGAAAAGGCTCAGCGCAGCATCGCCCTATGGATTCAAGGTCTCCTCATTAGATGTGTAATTACGGTGTTAGCGGTCGGCTTAGTGGGTGTAATCGCTACTCACTGCAAGTGAAAGGGATCCTTATGCCTTCGCGCCGATCAGCTTCTGAGCGAGATATGCGCATTTTCTTTGTAGGCCGCAATGTCGTCTGTAGCTTGCGGCAGCACCGTGCTTAAATGTGAGCCAAAGTTGATTGGGTGGCTTCAGATTGTGCCTGTGTCTCAGCGGAGCATGTCCTATAAAAATTCAAAGACTCTTGTCCCTTATACAGAGCTGTACCCTAGGGCTAGTATCAGAGCACTATGTAGTTGCGACCATTCTCGCTCCCGGCCGGCTCCGCCCCCTCGATTTTTGATTTTTATAACCATATGGTATTTGTTGATATGTATATTTATTTAACACATTTTTAAATATTATCCATTTACGATACTCTGTATTTTTATTAGAGAATACATTGTCCCAATTTATATTATTTAATGATTTCCTTAAATCGCTGAATTTTGCTTTCTTGAAATTAAAAGTCTTAGTTAAACCTTTAAGACACTGCATATGAAAAGAGATTTCAAATGTGACCATGTTATGATCACTGTTACCCAAATGTTCTTTGACTTCTATGTTTGATATTATATCTGTATTGTTTGATAGCACTAAATCCAATATAGCGTTACTCCTAGTTGGCTCCTCTATTAATTGTGACAAGAAGTTATCCCTGAGAACATTTAAAAATCTATCCCCCTTAGCTGAATTACTAGTTTCATTGGCCCAGTTTATATCAGGGTAGTTAAAATCTCCCATAATTACAGCACTGTTATTAGCAGCCTTACCTATTTGGATAAGTAGTTGAGTTTCCTCCGGGTCACTAATGTTGGGGGGCTTGTAGCATGTTCCTAGTAATATTTTTTTAGGATTTTTCCCCCCTCTCTTTATTTCAACCCTCAGGGTCTCTACATTGTCACTTGTATCATAAATATCTTCCCTTATTGTAGGTTTAAAGAGACAGTCTAGGCCAAAATAAACTTCCATGATTCAGATAGAGCATGTAATTTTAAAACAATTTTCCAATTTATTTTTATCACCAATTTTGCTTTGTTCTCTTGGTATTCTTAGTTGAAAGCTTAACCTAGCAGGTTCATATGCTAATTTCTTAGACCTTGAAGCCCACCTCTTTCAGATTGCATTTTAACAGTTTTTCACCACTAGAGGGTGTTTTTCGAGAAGTTATCTGGGAGCAGGCACTGATTGGCTAGACTGCAAGTCTGTCAAAAGAACTGAAAAAAGGGGCAGTTTGCAGAGGCTTAGATACAAGATAATCACAGAGGTTAAAAGTATATTATTATAACTGTGTTAGTTATGCAAAACTGGGAAATGGGTAATAAAGGGATTATCTATCTTTTAAAACAATAAAAATTCTGGTGTAGACTGTCCCTTTAAGGTTAGGTTTAATATACATGCAGATTCCTCCACCCCTTTTATTATTCCTGTCCCTCCTAAATAAAGTATAACCCTCTAAGTTAACTGCCCAGTCATGTGAATCATCCCACCAAGTTTCAGTTATACTGATAACATCATAGTCCTCTTCTGCAACTAAGAGCGTCAGCTCCCCCATTTTACCTGTCATGCTTCTTGCATTTGTTGTCATACAATTAATTTTCATGTGCTTTCTGCTGCTACTTGGTGTGCTTTCCTCTATACTTTCTAATGTGACATTTCTTAAGTCATCCCTTCCTTGAGATATTAAGGGAGTGACATATTCACAGACTGATCTCTCTGTTCTATTGTGTTCTAACTGACCCTCCCCCCTTTGCCTAGTTTAAAAGGTTCTCTAAACGTGCTACCATCCTTTCCCCAACACACCTGCACCCATGTCATTCAGATGCAATCCATCCTTACTGTACAAATTATACCCTAGTGAAAAATCAGCCCAGTGTTCTAAAAAGTCAAACCCCTCATTTTTACACCATGTTTTTAACCATGAATTAACAGACCTTAGCTCCTTCTACCTTACTGAGTTAACACACGGCACTGGTAATATCTTGGAGGTCCTTGCTTTAAGCTTGCTACCTAACTCCCTGAAGGCATTTTTAGGACTCTCCATCTCCCGCCGATTACTTCATTAGTACCAATATGTACCATGACTGCAGGATCAGACCCATATCCCTCTAACAATCTATCAATACGCTCCACAATATGCCTAACACGAGCCCCTGGAAGACAGCAAACTGTTGTATGTAAAGGGTCTGGATGACAAATTACCCTATCAACCTTCCTAATAGTAGAGTCTCCTACCACCAACATCTGCCTCAGTCCCTTACATGTATGCCCCTCTTCCATGGCTGAAGGATTGTTAGCTATAGTATGCCCCTCTTCCATGACTGAAGGACTGCCCACCATAGTATGCTGCTCTTCCACAACTAAAAGACTACAGTAGGCAAAACAGCCCTCCCTGACACTGCAACCCCTGAACTGATATCCCCAACATCTTCCCTTAATCTAGCAAATCTATTGGCGTGTACCAGCTCAGAACTGGCCTGTCTCTTCCGCTTACCTTTACTTCGCCCTCTAACAGTGACCCAGCTACATCCTGGAGTCTCCTCATCTGAATCCTCCCCATTCCGGCTGCTAGAACCATTAACAACCAGCTCAGTCCTATCCATTTCCCTTTCAAGTGTCTGAATTTCATGCAGTGTTGAAAGATTTTATGAAAGATGTCTTTCATACCTAGACCTATGGAAGGAAAGCTTTGGAAAGGCAGAAGACTTTGGTTAAATTCTGGAGACATATCTTGGCCAACTGTTGAGGAGTCTTCAGTTACGATCAATAAAAAGATAGGCAAGCAAGAAATAAACATTGATCAATTATTTTATGAGGTTGTTATTGCTAAGAGCTTTTTGGGCTTCTAGGGAAGAAGTTTGGCCAACACAAAATTTGAATTATGAAGAAAAGTGGCAACATTTTTTTGTTCATTGCAAAGAAAAAAAAATATTGGTAAAAAATCTTAATGGTGTAGTAGAATACATTCTTTGTCTTCCTGGTACTTCTGTACCAGTTGAACGAGTGTTTTCTATAATTAATAATGTATGGTCAGAAGGGAGGGGTCAAATGTTGGAAGCTACAGTCAGGGGTCTTTTGATGGCTAAAATAAATTTGCCTTTAAGCTGCTCAGAGTTTTATGAAAAAGTTAAAAGAAACAAAAATTTCTCAGAAAAGTTGTTTCAAGTGAAAAATATGGAAGTACTAGTGATTAAATAAAATATTACCTGTCAAGAAAAAGATGTTTAGTCACCTCATCTGGGCCTCAAATTCACCAAACAGATATATATGTATTGCATTGCATATTCGATTATTAAAGTCATTTTATCTATGGGATGCATAGAGACACATCCTAAGGAAGAAGTTCTTAATGTTACACTAAGTGTTTTGTTTTTTTTACATTACCTCCTGACTACTAAAATGTTATTTTGAAGAGAAAAAAAAAGTGTTTAGTTTTAACTTATTTTTAACTGTCAAATTTATCTTTAACTGGAAAATTAGTTCAGTTCTGCAAATGCCCCGCCCCTTTTCCACACCCCTGATTACACGCCCACTGGCACCGCGTCAGGTGGTCCCAGTTTCACCTCTAAAAATTATGGTAAGCCTATTTATAAGTGTTTATTTATTCATTTAATCACAGAAGCCCACCTATTATGAATATAAGTAATTCTGACACATCAGTTATAATTATCCCTCTATTAACAGATGTGTAAAACAACTGTATTATAGCACACCTCTTAAGAATATTTTCAGTTCTAATCTCTTAACCCAAATAATTACAAATAGTGGTTAACTACAATTATTCATAACACTCCATCACAGCACATAAAAAATTACGTGCACTCATAAGAGGCAGGGGAGGCAGTGTCTACCCTGCCATATGTGGCCAAAGCTTAATTAAATTTTAATTAAAACAAAAAAAAGTCCCACAAAAAATATTTTCCCCCCATGTAATGCTATGGAGAGGCAGGTACAGGAACCCTTCTCTCCATTGCAGTACATGGGTCAAAGGAAAAGCTGTGCTGCAGCGCCACCTGTGTTCTGTCAATATATTAGCAGCAGAAATTGGTACCAATAGGAGGCACCCCTCTTGATGCCTCCTAGCAAGTGAAGGATATATAGATTAATCAGAAGGAGGCTGCAGTGAGCAGGGTCATGTGATACAACTGAAAGCTGATGTAACCTAAGAACAGATGACACCAAGCAGAAGAGTAAAGTAGTATTCTTCATCTCTTGCGATTCACAAATTGTGTTCAGATACAGCTCATTAACAGGGGGGGACAGTAAGTGAGCATAACCCAATACTGACAGGAAGTCAAAGGGTCAATTCAAATTTAAATCCATAATTTAAAACCCAGAGTTTGAAGTTAAGTGTGCAATGTCCACATTATTTAAACTAACATTTTTTACATTGAATATTGCTAAGCCTCCCTTTTTTATGGTTATTTGATTTAATTAGGTACAAATCCCATATATGTTATGTCTGTTCAGTCAGAGGATGCAGTATCTATTTTTATTTTTCTGTGTCTCCATTTATTTAAAGACTGCTGTTAACTTGTAATTCACAAATCAATTAAAAGCTGTTGCATTGTGTTTTTAATATGTGCAGCTTTTATACAAGTTTATATTAATAAAAGGAGATAATTAGTCATTTAAAAAAATATATGTAATTATTGCATTTAAATGTTTTTAGAAATAATGCCACTGTAAAGTAACTGGTTAAACACATAGTCAAAGGGAGACATTTAAAATTAAACTTTCATGATTGAGGTAGAGCATGCTATTTTAATAGACTTTTGTAATTATTTATATTTTGAGAATTAGCATCAACTGTTACTGGTCCCATGTCAGCAAATCAAATTAGTTTTTGAAAGGAACATGAAAGTCATAATTACATTTCCATCATTCAGATAGAAATTGCACACAAAAAAAAAAAACTTTGTATTTTACTTTTATTATTATGTAATTCATTCTTTTGGTATCCTTTGGTGTCCTTTGTTGAAGAGCATACCTAAGTGGGATGTGCACGTGTGTTTCTTGAACACCATATTGCAGCAGCTGTGTTGGCAGTATTGATAACTTGTCCTTTGTGTAAAACTTGTATGGTAAATTATTTCTATTTTTACAATACAGTAGTGAGTAGAGAAGATATTGCGATCATTCTAATTGCTTAGTAACTGGCACTGTGCCACAGAATTGTGTGAGTGTGTATGTGAACAGAGTGTGGGTGGGTGTTAGTGAGCAGAGTATGTGTGCTTTATTCTCCAGGTAATCAATACATTTCCAATGAGCTGGTGCTTTAGTGCAGTGTTTCTCGACAATGGTCCTCAAGTACCCCCAACAGGCTAGGTTTTCATTATAGCTGAATCAGTGCACAGGTGAAGTAATCAGCTGATCAGTAACTCAGTGGTTACTAACTTGCTCTCACCCATCACCTGATTATGTCACCTGTGCACTGGTTCAGCTATCATTTAAACCTGCCCTGTTGGGGGTACTTGGGGCCCTCTGTACATGTGTTTCTCCGGCGTATCATATCTAGTGCCTCACCAGCCTCTGGCCTCACTGCACTTCACTAACATAAATATCATTGTCACAACACTGATTGTTACTTTATATTAGATAATTCACGTTAGCAAACCTTAGTTTAACTCTAGTTAATTTTATCGAACTTATTATTTTATTTATGGTCATTAGAATGACACCTTTTTAGCACATTTTTTTCAAAGCACTTTTTTGCCTCACACAGCAAACACAATAATGAATGAGTGTGCCAAAATCATTATCATTTACTCTACTTTCACAATGTTTATCACAATCACACGTAACATTCAAGTTTTCAGATTAGCACTGTATGCTCTTCACTGATTATCAGTACACCCACATACTGTACTCTTGGAATAAATTATAAAATCGTCCAGTCACCATTATATATATTATAATATACCAGAAGTATTAATATAAGACCAAATGTTTCCATAGTATGTCAATGTTTTATTCTACTGACACTTAATAGCAAAATTAATCAACTCCGTTAACAACATTGACTGCGAGCAACACATATTTTTAGGGGTGTGCTCCCTATTTGCCTGATGATTGGTTTGCCGGGTTTTGGTTCCCCTCTAATAGGAGAGGAGAATGTCATTCAAGTAAACAAAGTGGGAGTTGTCTGCATAACTAAAGCATTAATAACTATGATCGCAAGAATATGATTAGAGGACACAGTACAGATTGAACCAAAAACTTCAGCACCATACAGCCAATTCAGGTAGTCTGTAATCTAAGTAACCGCAAGCTCTGATTGGGGCATAATTAAGCAATAAGACATACAGCACCGCACGATCGTGACTGACACATCTGACAACCAACCGATAACCGCGTCACCAACCTATCATAGCTTAGAGGCAGGTACTAACACTGCTATAAGTCGGCCTCGCTTGCTGCTCCCCGTACCCCTAATGAGGAAGCGTATGTGAAACGTGACCGTGTCAGGGGATTTCTCTTTTTTAACTAGCTCACCTGTTGAAATATATTCTATATAAAAAAACAAGTTGAAATAGTGACAGTGCTTATTAGTACCTTTTACTAGATAGTGTTGCAGTAACGGTAACGTAGTATTACTTTATCAAACTCCACAATCTTCAAATAGCTTAAAGGGACAGTCAACACCAGAATTGTTGTTGTTTAAAAAGATAGATAATCCCTTTATTACCTATTCCCCAGTTTTGCATAACCAACACTGTTATATAAATACACTTTTTAACTCTTTGATTACCTTGTATCTAAATCTCTGCTAACTTCCCCCTTATTTCAGTTCTTTTAACAGACATGCATTTTAGCCAATCGGTGCTCACTCCAGGGTAAATTCACATGCATGAGCTCAATGTTATCTATATGAAACACATGAACTAATGCCCTCTAGTGGTCAAAATGCATTCAGATTAGAGGCAGTCTTCAAGGTCTAAGAAATTAGCATATGAACCTCCTAGGTTTAGCTTTTAACTAAGAATACGTGAACAAAACAAAATTAGTGATAAAAGTAAATTGGAAAGTTGTTTAAAATTACATGCCCTATTTAAATCATGAAAGTTTTTTTTGGACTTGACCGTCTCATTAAACAAGCCTAGACTAAGGCTATTATTGTCAACATTTTTCCTAAAAAAAAACGTTAATTCTGGTGTTGGGCTACATTTTACCGAGGCCATTCATACTCGTTATACTAAAGAACTACAAATCTTTTTTTGCAATAGTGTTTAATTATTGCTCAGTACTCTCCAGCAGGGAGGGGTGCATTTACCTTACCGGTATCATAGTGATATTTTGGCAAACTAATACTAGTTGGGTAAAGAGTTCTGTTGTTGTGCTTTAACCCCCTGAGCACCATTCTATTTGATATACCAAGACTACATAATTTGAATTATGAAGAAAAGTGGCAAGATTTTTTTGTTCATTGCAAAGAAAAAAACATATTGGTAAAAAATCTTGATGCTGTAGTAGAATACATTCTTTGTCTTCCTGGTACTTCTGTACCAGTTGAACAAGTGTTTTCTATAATTAATAATGTATGGTCAGAAGGGAGGGGTCAAATATTGGAAGCTACAGTCAGGGGTCTTTTGATGGCTAAAATAAATTTGCCTTTAAAGGGACATGCTACCCACATTTTTTCTTTTATGATTTAGAAAGAGAATGCAATTTTAAACATCTTTCTAATTTACTTATATTATCTAATTTGTTTTATTCTCTTGATATTCTTTGATGAAAAGCATATCTAGATATGCTCACTAGCTGCTGATTGGTTGCTGCACATAGAAGCATTGTGTGATTGGCTCACCATGTGCATTGCTTTTTCTTCAACTAAGGATATTTTAAAAAAGAAGCAAAATAAATAATGGAAGTAAATTGTAATGTTGTTTAAATTTCTATTCTCTATCTGAATCATGAAAGAAAGATTTGGGGTTTAGTGGCCCTTTAAGCTGCTCAGAGTTTTATGAAAAAATTAAAAGAAACAAACAATTTCTCAGAAAAGTTGTTTCAAGTGAAAAATATGGAAGTACTAGTGATTAAATAAAATATTACCTGTCAAGAAAAAGATGTTTAGTCACCTCATCTGGGCCTCAAATTCACCAAACAGATATATTTCACTTTGATTTTATTGTTATGGTTTTATTTTTCTGTTAACAAAAGGGAGAGTGTATTGCATTGCATTTTCGAAAGTGTTCTCGTCACTGTATAAACTCACTTAACATGCAATATTAAAGTGATGGTAAATTCACCTCACTAACTTATAATATATTGGAACCTCTAGTAATGTGAAGCAAATCGATGTGCTTATTTTATTAAAATCTAATTCAACTTCCATAAAACACAGGTTTTGTAAGGTTACCTGCTTCAATTCAGCCTCTGTTATAGATTTCCTTATTCTGTGATTTGACTGACAGCTCTTTCAGCCAAACGGAGCCTCACTGTGCGCCCTATGTAATTTACTGAGAGCACGATGCTTGTAACTACAATCAGACTCAACCTTGAAGTGCAGCTGAAAACAGAATAACAGTATTTTAGTGTCTCAAACATCACAAAGTCCACTGGCAGCACCATAAGCCGTGAAGTGATGTAAAACTGGTGTTCATATTGGCTTTGGACCGGAGCTGTTATTCTATGCGACCGGTCGCATGCCCGGCTGGGGGGGGGGGGGTTTATGTAATGTTAGCTAATTGTAATTTAATTTGTAATTTTTTGTAATCTTAACTTTTTGATTTTAATGTAATCTTAGGTTTTTTTTTTTTAATGTAAAGTTAGGATTTTTTATTTTTATTTTTTAATAAATTTTGAAGGTAGTTAGAATTATGTTATTTAATGTTAGTGTATTTTAATTGGGGTTAACTTAGGGGGTGTTAGATTAGGGGGCTTTAGTTCTTAGATTAATAATTTGCGATGTGGGGGTTGGCGGTTTATGAGTTAATAGGTTAATTAGTTGTTTGTGATGTGGAGGGTTGCCGTTTAGGGGTTAATAGTTTTATTAGATACTTTGCATTGTGGGGGTTGGAGGATTAGAGGTTAAAGGGACATGAAACCTGTCATGAGATGCAGGACATATGCAGGACACAGCAATGATGGTACAACTCTATTTTATTACAGAGCACAGAAACATACATCTAGTCAGGTTGATTTCACTAACTAACTGCGACACAGACTACTGGACCTAAGCCCCCCCCCCAACTAGTGACATCACATCCTGCTCTCATCACATCTTCCCCTTTTTCAAAGGCGAAGTATACATTTGAATATAACAAATAACAAGGTATACAAACAGAGTATACAACAACATTTTTTTTTCGAACAATATATATAAACAAATAGGTTCAGAAAATATAAACACATAAATTACATCCTGACTTGGACATCGGGGTAGACTACCCTAGTCCACAGTGACCATGGGCATAGTTGCCAACATTTGAAAAAAATTTCCAGGGACACTTTGCAGCTATCAATTACTTGCATGAAATGTTTTACCACACCCCCTGCCCTAAAGTACCGCCCACTTTACCAAACCTACATAATTAGCATAATTTAGCTCCGCCTATTTGTTATGGGGCTGATATATATATATAAATCTGCCACTGTTATATACAGTTTATTAGTCATTATCTAATATGTTGGTTCTGTAAGTACTGATATTTTGTAGTAAAGCTTCAGAAGCTTTACTGCAAAATATCTGTACTTACAGAACCAACAGATAATAACAAATAAACTGTATATAACAGTGGCAGATCATTTGCTAATATAAGCCAGGGTAATTAAAAAATTAAGAAGCTTTACTGAAAAATATCTGTACCAGCAGATATAACAAATAAACTGTATATAACAGTGGCAGATCATTTGCTGATATCAGGGGTATTAATTAAAACATTTAGAAGCTTTACTTCATTTTTTTAATTACCCCTCAGATTTGGGAATTAATATCTACCTGCTGCTGGTTCTGTTACTAACACAGTTAGTTTACAATTTGTCATTTTTTATTAACCTTTTTTCTAGCATAACAGACTAAGTCTGACAAGTAGTCAAAAGTCACAGAATATTTGTTTTATTAATATTTTTAAATAATTCATTGGTGATTCACGGTGTATCAACAGTTGGCTAAAACTTTTTATTGCAGCCGGTTCATTTAGGGCTGAGTCTCACCTCGTCCAGATCGGCTGTCTCTATACTAAGTCAGGCAGATGATTTTTTTTAGGGTGTGCGACACAGTTACTCTCAGCTCAGACTCAGCTCTGTCAGACAGTGTCCTCCTGCTGCCGCGTGTGTTGGAAGGCTCAGTAGTGCACTGCTCTAGTGAGCGGCAATGCGGGGTGGTCACGTGAGATGCCTGGTGACGTCACTGGTGTGCTCGTCGCAGTGCTGACAGCGCGATAATGAAAAATTCAAAGGAGATGGAGCTCAGAGTGGCAAACACACGGGATTGCGCTAGATAACTCAAAAGCGCTGCAGCTGCCTGCTACTCTTGCCGGGACAGTCCGGGACATTTAAATGCCCGGGACCCGGTCCCAAATTCCGGGACTGTCCCGGCAAAAACGGGACAGTTGGCAAGTATGCATGGGATTATTCTGCCCATACTTCCGGTCACTGTTCTAGCTAAAGTCAGTCCCTATATCGGGCCGGAAGTCTCACCACTCTTCCGCTTGATGTAACTTTGCATGAACTGTCCTCTGATACAGAAGATGGTGAATTAGAGTCCGCTGGAGGCAAAGATATATCCCCGCTGTAATCTTGCTGAGGGGAAGGCACCTCTCTTAGAACAGGGTGACACCCTCCAGGGGGTGACACCACCACAAAAAAAAATTCAAAGAAATACAATGTAGAGATGCATAGATATTTTTATTAGAGGGGCCAGCATTTGTGAACATTAGTGGGACTGGGGAAGTTGTAGACACTTCATTTTTTTTGCCCCTTGAGCCAGCGCTGCAATTTCCACAAATAGTTTTCCCGCTGCTTTTGCTTGTTTGTACTTTGCTCCTCCTCTGCCCAATTTCACTATGAATGTTGTGGGCGTGCCGTGGGGCTTGCAAAGTTGCGCTGCTAGCCTAAACCTGCCTGCCTATCTGTGCTCACTGCTCAGTGACGTGTGGAGCAGTGGAGTCACTCACTGCTGTGCTGTCTCTCTAAACGGGAACTGGGAAATCATGAGGGGGATGCTTGGCACCTGACCGACTGTTTTTGTGTGTGTGTGTGTGTGTGTGCCTGAGTGTTTTTGAGTGTGTGTGTGTCTGAGTGTTTGTGTGTGTGTGTCTGAGTGTTTCTGTGTGTGTGCCTGAGTGTTTTTGTGTGTGTGTGTGTGTCTAAGTGTTTGTGTGTGTGCCTGAGTGTTTTTGTGTGTGTGTGTGTCTAAGTGTTTGTGTGTGTGTGTGTCAGAGTGTTTTTGTGTGTGTCTGAGTATGTTTCAAAGTGTGTCTGAGTGTATCAGAGTGTTTGTATGTGTGTGTGCCTGTGTTTTTGTGTTTGTGTGTGTCTGCTTTCTTGGGGGGGGACACCATAAGTTACCGCACCGGGTGACACCAACCCTAGTGACGCCACTGCAGGGGATCCCACCGGCGGTGGTACTGAGGCATCCAGTTCCAGACTCTCAGGTACAGGCTGAAGATGTCTTCGGTTACGGCGTGTAACCGTCCCTCCCTCAGTAAGGACTGTATAAGACCTTGGTTCTGGAGAGTGGCCAACTACCGTAGCAGGCGTCTTCCATCTCTTCTCATCATCCAGTTTAATTCTGACAGTTTGCCCCATTTAGTTCCTGTAAGGGCCTGACAGAATGTCTCCTGTCGTAGAAGAAACGATAACCCTTTTTGGCCTCTTCATCCCTCCTAAGGACTCCGTCCCGAGGAACAGGGCCAGGCGGCTTGAAGTCAGCCACTGAGGGTAAAGTGGTACGAATCTGGCGTCCTAGCATCAGCTGTGCCGGGCTAAACCCGGTAGCTTGAATGGGCGTCGCCCTGTATGAGAAGAGGGCCAGGTACGGCTCAGATTGCTTTAGAATGAATTTTGTTGTTTAAACTGCCCTTTCAGTCATTCCGTTGGCCTGCGGATAATGTGGACTTGACGTGGAATGTACAAAGTCATATTCCCTGCTGAAAGCACTGAACTCTGTAGAAGCGAACTGCATACCATTATCACTCACCAGCTCCATTGGAATGCCCCACCGGCGAACAAGCTCTTCAGGCGAATGATAACGGCTTTACTTGTGATATCATTCAGGGGTGCAATTTCCAAGTACCTGGAATAGTAGTCGATTACAACAAGGAACTTTTTTCCATGCAGTTCACACAAATCAGCAGCTATTTTCTGCCACGGCCCCGCAGGCAGCAGAGTAGAAATCAAGGGCTCCCTTCTCTGAGTAGGCCGGCGTTCCCGGCAAAAGGCACATTTAGACACGTGATTTGCAATGTCAGAGCTGATCCCAGGCCACCACACAGCTGTAGCTGCCCTCTCTCTGCACTTTGTAATGCCTAAGTGGCCATCGTGAATCCTGTTTAACATCTCCTTCCTCATGCTGACAGGAATTACAATGAGGTCTTGGAACAGCATCAACCCCTCCAGCTCCGTGAGCTGCGACCTCTCTGGCTGGTAAGCACTTAAAGACATCCAGGCTGCCCGGCTCTCGGGCCAGCTTTCTTTTATGTACTTTATAACCTCTTGCAGATCTGTGTCCAAATATGTCTCTCTCTTTATTTCCTCCAGTTTCCTTGAAGAAATAGACTTAGAGGCCAGAACTGAATCAACATACACTTTCACATCAGATTCTGTGGAGGATTCTTCAGCAGCAGCCAGCGGGAGCCTGGATAGTGTATCCGCCACAACCAGTTGTTGCCCCGGCACATGCACTGCCTGAACATTGAACCTGAGCAGTCTCATTAAAAGTCTCTGGCATCTCAAGGGTGTTTTGTCAATATCATAAGAGTTGAATAGAGGGACTAGCGGTTTGTGGTCAGTTTCCAGAATAAATTTTTCCAAACCCACTAGATAACGCTGAAAGCGCTCACAGGCCCAAACTGCAGCCAGGCACTCTTTCTCAATTTGAGCGTATTTTGACTCTGCAGCCGTCAGTGTGCGGGAACAATGGGCTGTAGTTTATTTTCATTTAACTGCAGGAGTGCAGCCCCCAACCCATAACTGCTTGCATCGGCACTAACCACAGTCTTTTTTGAAGGGTCGTAGAACCCCAGCACTGGGGCAGGGATTTAGCCTGCAGAAAAGCTTTTTCTTGTGAAGGTCCCCAGACCCAGGCAACGTCTTTCTTAAGCAACTCTGTGATAGGGTGTAAAACTGTTGATAAATCTGGAAGAAACTTGCCCATGTAATTTACAAGGCCCAATATCTGTCTCAGCTCATGTACATCAGAAGGACTTTTCATCTGTTCAATAGCACAAATTTTCTCGGGGTCTGGCTTGATGCCATCCCCGTTGATGATATTCCCAAAGTAACATAATTCAGTTTTCCTAAAATGACATTTTTCTTTATTCAGCTTCAGCCCAGACTCTTTGATAGCCTGTAGCACACAACTTAAACGCTGATCATGCTCCTCCACTGTAGACCCATACACTAGAATGTCGTCCATGATGACCGCTGTGCCCACGTGGTCACTCAGGAGAGAACTCATTTCCCTTTGAAAGATTTCAGGAACGGAGGATATCCCAAAAGGGGAGTCTGCAGAAGCAGAACCGACCTACCGGTGTGATAAAGGTAGTCAGTTTGCGGCACTTTGGATCCAGGGGGATCTGCCAAAAGCCGCTAGAAGCGTCTAATGTGGAAAAGAACTTCGCCCCAGCCAACTTTGGAGCTATATCTTCTAATGTCGGCAGCACAAATCTCTCTCTCTTCACTGCCTCATTCAACCTTTTCAGGTCCACACAGATGCGCACCTTTCCGTTTTTCTTTGCAACTGGAACAATGGGGGCACACCAATCAGTCGCTTCAACAACCTCTTCAATAACCCCCATGGACTTCATGCGCATAAGCTCTTTCTCCACTTGAGGCATGAGCGGGAACAGAATTCTACGGGGAGTAGAAATACTGTATGGGACTGCGTCACTTTTAAGTGCTATATGGACTGGTTTGCAATTCAGTAGGCCCAACTCGCCAAACATATCTTCGGAAATCTCATTCACTCTGGCCACGAGGCCCAAGTCACAGGCTGCTTTTCTGCTCAATAAATTGTTAACACACTGACCTCGGATCACATGCACCCACATGGTGAACTTCCTTTGCTTGTACTCACAGCTGGCAAGAAATTTCCCCACACAATCACTGCGGCCACCAGGACTATGGACATTTGTAGTAACCGTCGCCAGCTGGGGCTGTCGAGGCAGTTTCATAAATTCAGCAAAAGACATTACAGTGATATCTGCTCCTGTGTCAATCTTAAAATCAACTTTGGCTCCCATTACAGTAAAAGTAACTTTCCTCTGAGCTTGGCCGTTCCACAACGGACCCCACAAAAGACACTTCCTGACCCTCCTGGTCACTGTCCACCTGCATCTCCTTAATGTATTCAGTTTTACACACCACTTCAAAATGGCCAATTCTGTTACATTTTCTGCATCTTTTATCTCTGGCCGGGCATATAACACTCTGATCATGGGCACGGTAGCACCGTGTGCATCGGGCATATTGCGCCCATCCACTTCTAGGCCTTTCCAGTACTTTAGATCTACCGCTCACACTGTGCCTTTCACTAGTAATTTTCCTGGACTGTTGCACTTCATCCACAATACTCTCATACCTCAGATCAGCACTCTGCTTTTTCACCAGTTCACTCTGGCGGGCCATCCTAATAGCCCCGTCTAATGTTAAATCAGGCTCTAACTGCAGCTTCAGTGAGACTTCAGCATCTGCAATTCCAATAACTATTCTGTCTCTGATTTGCTCTTCTTTAGCAACACCAAACTCACAGAATTCAGCTAGTTCATACAGGCTGCGCACAAATGACTCCACAGATTCTCCCACACGCTGATTACGTTTGTGAAAACAAGCTCTCTCATGAATCACATTTCTTTTGGGCACAAAGTGGGCACTGAGTTTATCCATAACTATGTCAAAGTCAAATTCTTCCCCTTCTTGGAAAGTAAAAGCATTGAACACTGGATCCACATCTTTCCCCATAGAGTATAAAAGAGAATTAACTTGTACATCACCACTCTCCTTGTTCAGTTTGGATGCAATCCTGAAGCGCTGAAACCTGCTGACGCCATGTGGGCCAAGCTGCAGGCTGAGAGAAATCAAAAGGCTCAGGTGGGGTAAACTTTGACATTGCAATCGATCAGGAACAGAAGCGCAGGCCAGAACTTCTGACACCATATCATGAGATGCAGGACATATGCAGGACACAGCAATGATGGTACAACTCTATTTTATTACAGAGCACAGAAACATACATCTAGTCAGGTTGATTTCACTAACTAACTGCGACACAGACTACCGGACCTAAGCCCCGCCCCCAACTAGTGACATCACATCCTGCTCTCATCACAAAACCCACATTTTTTCTTTCATGATTTAGACAGAGAATACTATTTTAAACAACTTTCCAATTTACTTCTATTATTTAATTTGCTTCCTTCACTTGTTATCCATTGCTTAAAGGTTTATCTAGGAAAGTTAAGGAGCAGCAAAGTACTTAGGTTCTAGCTGCTGATTGGTGGCTGCATTTATATACCAATTTTCATTGGCTCACCCATGTGTTCAGTCATTCCTAAGTAGTGCACTGCTGCTCATTCAACAAAGCATACCAAGAGAACAAAGAAAAATTGATAATAGGAGTAAATTAGAAAGTTGCTTAACATTGTATGCTCTATCTGAATCATGAAAGAAAACATTAAGGCTTCATATCCCTTTAAACCCTTAATGACCACAGCACTTTTCCATTTTCTGTCCGTTTGGGACCAAGGCTATTTTTACATTTCTGCAGTGTTTGTGTTTAGCTGTAATTTTCCTCTTACTCATTTACTGTACCCACACATATTATATACTGTTTTTCTCGCCATTAAATGGAATTTCTAAAGAAACCATTATTTTTATCATATCTTATAATTTACTATAAAAAATATTATAAAATATGAGGAAAAAATGGAAAAAAAACACACTTTTTGTAACTTTGACCCTCAAAATCTGTTGCACATCTACAGCCACCAAAAAACACCAATGCTAAATAGTTTCTAAATTTTGTCCTGAGTTTAGAAATACCCAATGTTTACATGTTCTTTGCTTTTTTTGCAAGTTATAGGGCAATAAATACAAGTAGCACTTTGCTATTTCCAAACCACTTTTTTTTCAAAATTAGCGTTACATTGGAACACTGATATCTTTCAGGAATCCCTGAATATCCTTGACATGTATATATTTTCTTAGAAGACAACCCAAAGTATCGATTTTGGCCCATTTTGGTATATTTCATGCCACCATTTCACCGCCAAATACGATCAAATAAAAAAAATCATTCACTTTTTCACAAATTTTTCACAAACTTTAGGTTTCTCACTGAAATTATTTACAAACAGCTTGTGCAATTATGGCACAAATGGTTGTAAATGCTTCTTTGGGATCCCCTTTGTTCAGAAATAGTAGACTTATATGGCTTTGGCGTTGCTTTTTGGTAATTAGAAGGCCGCTAAATGCCACTGCGCACCACACATGTATTATGCCCAGCAGTGAAGGGGTTAATTAGGGAGCATGTAGGGAGCTTGTAGAGTTAATTTTATCTTTAGTGTAGTGTAGTAGACAACCCAAAGTATTGATCTAGGCCCATTTTGGTAAATTTCATGCCATCATTTCACCGCCAAATGTGATCAAATAAAAAAAAAAAAGTTTCTCACTGAAATTATTTACAAAGAGCTTGTGCAATTATGGCACAAATGGTTGTAAAAGCTTCTCTGGGATCCCCTTTGTTCAGAAATAGCAGACATATATGGCTTTGGCGTTGTTTTTTGGTAATTAGAAGGCCGCTAAATGCCGCTGTGCATCACATGTGTATTATGTCTAGCAGTGAAGGGGTTAATTAGGTAGCTTGTATGGAGCTTGCAGGGTTAATTTTAGCTTTAGTGTAGAGATCAGCCTCCCACCTGAAACATTACACCCCCTGATCCCTCCCAAACAGCTCTCTTCCCTCCCCCACCCCACAATTGTCCCCGCCATCTTAAGTACTGGCAGAAAATCTGCCAGTACTAAAATAACATTTTATGGGGGTTTTTAAAAAAAAAAATAATAATAATTCTGCTGTGTAGGATCCCCCTCCCCCCCCCCCCAAACAGCTCTCTAACCTTCCCCCTCTGCCTTATTGTGCACCATCTTGGGTACTGGCAGCTGTCTGCCAGTACCCAGTTTGAAATAATATGTTTTATTTTTTATGTTTTATTAAAAAAATATTGACTGTTTTCTGTAGTGTAGCTGCCCCCCTCGGGGCTGTCGAGGCAGTTTCATAAATTCAGCAAAAGACATTACAGTGATATCTGCTCCTGTGTCAATCTTAAAATCAACTTTGGCTCCCATTACAGTAAAAGTAACTTTCCTCTGAGCTTGGCCGTTCCACAACGGACCCCACAAAAGACACTTCCTGACCCTCCTGGTCACTGTCCACCTGCATCTCCTTAATGTATTCAGTTTTACACACCACTTCAAAATGGCCAATTCTGTTACATTTTCTGCATCTTTTATCTCTGGCCGGGCATATAACACTCTGATCATGGGCACGGTAGCACCGTGTGCATCGGGCATATTGCGCCCATCCACTTCTAGGCCTTTCCAGTACTTTAGATCTACCGCTCACACTGTGCCTTTCACTAGTAATTTTCCTGGACTGTTGCACTTCATCCACAATACTCTCATACCTCAGATCAGCACTCTGCTTTTTCACCAGTTCACTCTGGCGGGCCATCCTAATAGCCCCATCTAATGTTAAATCAGGCTCTAACTGCAGCTTCAGTGAGACTTCAGCATCTGCAATTCCAATAACTATTCTGTCTCTGATTTGCTCTTCTTTAGCAACACCAAACTCACAGAATTCAGCTAATTCATACAGGCTGCGCACAAATGACTCCACAGATTCTCCCACACGCTGATTACGTTTGTGAAAACAAGCTCTCTCATGAATCACATTTCTTTTGGGCACAAAGTGGGCACTGAGTTTATCCATAACTATGTCAAAGTCAAATTCTTCCCCTTCTTGGAAAGTAAAAGCATTGAACACTGGATCCACATCTTTCCCCATAGAGTATAAAAGAGAATTAACTTGTACATCACCACTCTCCTTGTTCAGTTTGGATGCAATCCTGAAGCGCTGAAACCTGCTGACGCCATGTGGGCCAAGCTGCAGGCTGAGAGAAATCAAAAGGCTCAGGTGGGGTAAACTTTGACATTGCAATCGATCAGGAACAGAAGCGCAGGCCAGAACTTCTGACACCATGTCATGAGATGCAGGACATATGCAGGACACAGCAATGATGGTACAACTCTATTTTATTACAGAGCACAGAAACATACATCTAGTCAGGTTGATTTCACTAACTAACTGCGACACAGACTACCGGACCTAAGCCCCGCCCCCAACTAGTGACATCACATCCTGCTCTCATCACAAAACCCACATTTTTTCTTTCATGATTTAGACAGAGAATACTATTTTAAACAACTTTCCAATTTACTTCTATTATTTAATTTGCTTCCTTCACTTGTTATCCATTGCTTAAAGGTTTATCTAGGAAAGTTAAGGAGCAGCAAAGTACTTAGGTTCTAGCTGCTGATTGGTGGCTGCATTTATATACCAATTTTCATTGGCTCACCCATGTGTTCAGTCATTCCTAAGTAGTGCACTGCTGCTCATTCAACAAAGCATACCAAGAGAACAAAGAAAAATTGATAATAGGAGTAAATTAGAAAGTTGCTTAACATTGTATGCTCTATCTGAATCATGAAAGAAAACATTAAGGCTTCATATCCCTTTAAACCCTTAATGACCACAGCACTTTTCCATTTTCTGTCCGTTTGGGACCAAGGCTATTTTTACATTTCTGCAGTGTTTGTGTTTAGCTGTAATTTTCCTCTTACTCATTTACTGTACCCACACATATTATATACTGTTTTTCTCGCCATTAAATGGAATTTCTAAAGAAACCATTATTTTTATCATATCTTATAATTTACTATAAAAATATTATAAAATATGAGGAAAAAATGGAAAAAAAACACACTTTTTGTAACTTTGACCCTCAAAATCTGTTGCACATCTACAGCCACCAAAAAACACCAATGCTAAATAGTTTCTAAATTTTGTCCTGAGTTTAGAAATACCCAATGTTTACATGTTCTTTGCTTTTTTTGCAAGTTATAGGGCAATAAATACAAGTAGCACTTTGCTATTTCCAAACCACTTTTTTTTCAAAATTAGCGTTACATTGGAACACTGATATCTTTCAGGAATCCCTGAATATCCCTTGACATGTATATATTTTCTTAGAAGACAACCCAAAGTATCGATTTTGGCCCATTTTGGTATATTTCATGCCACCATTTCACCCCAAATACGATCAAATAAAAAAAATCATTCACTTTTTCACAAATTTTTCACAAACTTTAGGTTTCTCACTGAAATTATTTACAAACAGCTTGTGCAATTATGGCACAAATGGTTGTAAATGCTTCTTTGGGATCCCCTTTGTTCAGAAATAGTAGACTTATATGGCTTTGGCGTTGCTTTTTGGTAATTAGAAGGCCGCTAAATGCCACTGCGCACCACACATGTATTATGCCCAGCAGTGAAGGGGTTAATTAGGGAGCATGTAGGGAGCTTGTAGGGTTAATTTTATCTTTAGTGTAGTGTAGTAGACAACCCAAAGTATTGATCTAGGCCCATTTTGGTAAATTTCATGCCATCATTTCACCGCCAAATGTGATCAAATAAAAAAAAAAAGTTTCTCACTGAAATTATTTACAAAGAGCTTGTGCAATTATGGCACAAATGGTTGTAAAAGCTTCTCTGGGATCCCCTTTGTTCAGAAATAGCAGACATATATGGCTTTGGCGTTGTTTTTTGGTAATTAGAAGGCCGCTAAATGCCGCTGTGCATCACATGTGTATTATGTCTAGCAGTGAAGGGGTTAATTAGGTAGCTTGTATGGAGCTTGCAGGGTTAATTTTAGCTTTAGTGTAGAGATCAGCCTCCCACCTGAAACATTACACCCCCTGATCCCTCCCAAACAGCTCTCTTCCCTCCCCCACCCCACAATTGTCCCCGCCATCTTAAGTACTGGCAGAAAATCTGCCAGTACTAAAATAACATTTTATGGGGGTTTTTAAAAAAAAATAATAATAATTCTGCTGTGTAGGATCCCCCTCCCCCCCCCCCAAAACAGCTCTCTAACCTTCCCCCTCTGCCTTATTGTGCACCATCTTGGGTACTGGCAGCTGTCTGCCAGTACCCAGTTTGAAATAATATGTTTTATTTTTTATGTTTTATTAAAAAAATATTGACTGTTTTCTGTAGTGTAGCTGCCCCCCTCAACATCCAACCCCCCACCCTCTCCCAGATCCCTTAATTTTAAATTCCCACCCTCCCCAGTCCTCTCTCCCAACTTACTCGTGCCATATTATCCCATCGTGTAGGGTTCCCACCTGCATCCACGCACGCACCCCCCGTGCACGCACCCGCATGTGGTCCCGCCCCCCTCCTTCAAAGATGGCTACCCACACGCCTTCCTGCACCAGCTCCCACCCACCAACGATCTTGGCTATCGATGGCCGATACAGAGAGGACAACAGAGTGGCTCTCTCTGCATCGGACTGATAGAAAGTGTTATTGCAGGATGCCTCAATATCGAGGCAGCACTGCAATAACATGAAAGCATCTGGAAGCGATCGTATGGGGTACGTCCTCGGTCGTTAACTGCATTTGTTTGGCAGGACGTACCCCATACATCGTTGGTCGTTAAGGGGTTAATAGTGTAATTAGGTACTTTGCATTATGGGGGGTTGGTGGTTTAGAGGTTAATAGGTTTATTAGGTACTTTGCGTTGTGAGGAATGGTGGATTAGGGGTTAATACATTAATTAGGTACTTTGCGATGTGGGGGGATGGTGGATTAGGGGTGGATATTGCACATGCGTTAGTTTTTTTTTAAGGCTTCCAGGGAGTTACGGTACTTTCATAGTCAGCGCAAGGCTTGCTGGGTATTTTCCCCATTCTGCGCACGTAAGTCCTTGCACTGCATGTGATACAGACTTGCGACGCTGGTTCTATGTTAGTTTATGGGAGTAAAAACTGCGGGCAGTGGGTAAAATATACGCTCATAACTTGTATGCTGCGCCGTATATGTGATTGATAGATCTGACTAAAAATTGGCGACGCCGGGTTTTGCGCCCAACGCTGTATATGTGATCGGGCACCTGGTTGGCTGCCAAAGGATGTTCCATGTGGTAGCGGTAGGGTCTGCAATCTAGGGCAAAGTGCACAATACCTAGAACGGCGCTCAGGCTTACAATCCAGAGATCAATAGTTGTAAACAAAAAGAAAGATGTATCTGACCCTTGTACAACAATCTCTAGTTAACGCACCTTTGTACAGAGTGAACTACAGGTGCTTACTGTGTAACGATGACTGGTGTGAAATCAAACAAAAAGATACAAAGTATTTCCTTCCTTGCTCACTTCTCATAACGTGTTTATCTTCACTAGAGGCGGAAGTAATAAAGATAGAGTCAAATGAAGGTAAATGCTGATTAGTGGATACTGTGTTTAATTGCTATAAAGTTTTACTACTCTTTCTCTTGTAAGGTGTATCCAGTCCACGGATTCATCCATTACTTGTGGGATATTCTCCTTCCCAACAGGAAGCTGCAAGAGGATCACCCACAGCAGAGCTGTCTATATAGCTCCCCCCTAACTGCCACCTCCCAGTCATTCTCTTGCAGCTCTTGACAAGGGAAGTATCAAGAGAGATGTGGTGAATTAGTGTAGTTTATCTTCAATCAAAAGTTTGTTATTTTTAAACGGTACCGGTTTTGTACTGTTTTTTACCTCAGGCAGAAATTAGAAGAAGAGTTTTGCCTGAGGTTTTTGATGATCTTAGCAGGTTGTAACTAAGGTCCACTGCTGTTCTCACACATAACTGAAGAGTATGGGGAAACTTCAGCTGGGGGAACGGCCTGCAGAATTAACTGCCCTGAGGTATGTTCAGTATATTTTTTTCTAGAGAGATGATAAGACCTAGAAAATGCTGACAGTGCCTGATATATTTAAGGTAAGCCTGATTGCAGTGATTTAACAAACGACTGGCATCATGCTTGCAGTAAAGGGTAATATTCATATTACTTGCTATTATGGCTTAGTATGTAAAACGTTTTCATATATATAAAGAACGTTTTTTTACTGAGGGTGATAAATCTTTATTTGGGGCCTAGTTTTCCACATGGCTGACTAGATTTCTCCTAGGAGTAGTTATTTATGGCCCTTTCACTTTGAGTGCATGATGAGAGAGGCCTATTTTCGCGCTCTAATTGCGCAGTTGTTTTTACATTCTGAGACATCCAGCTTCCCTGAAGGAGTCCCCTGACATATTGGACCTCTGTAAGGGGTTTTTGTGCCTACAAAAGTCGTTTTATGGGAAGGTAGGAGCCACAGTAGAGCTGTGGCAGTTTGCTTGTGACTGTTATAACGGTTTTACCGTTTTTTTGCTTCGTTTTTGAGCATGAGGGGTTAATCATCCATTTGCAATGCTGTTTTAGTCTGTTATACACACTGTAAAAATTTCATAAAGTTAACTGCTTTTTTTCACTGTTTTGCAGTTTTTGTGTTTGTTTTTTTTTCCCTTAAAGGCACAGTACCGTTTTTTATATTCTGCTTTTTCACATTAATTAAAGTGTTTTCCAAGCTTGCTGGTCTTATTACTAGTCTGTAAAAAACATGTCTGACATAGAGGAATCTCCTTGTTCATTATGTTTAGAAGCCATTGTGGAACCCCCTCTTAGAATGAGTACCAAATGTACTGATCTTACTATAAGTTATAAAGACCATATTCTGGCTTTAAAAGATTTATCACCAGAGGAAATTGACAAGGGGGAAGTTATGCCGACTAACTCTCCCCACATGTCAGAGCCTATAACTCCCGCTCAAGGGACACCAAGTACATCTAGCGCGCCCATTGCGTATACTTTACAAGACATGGCAGCAGTTATGAATCATACTCTTACAGAAGTATTGTCCAAACTGCCAGGGTTACAAGGAAAGCGAGACAGCTCTGGGGCTAGAACAAATACAGAGCTCTCTGACACTTTAGTAGCTATGTCTGATATACCCTCACAATGTGCAGAAGCCGAAGCAGGAGAGCTTCTATCTGTGGGTGATTTTTCTGACTCAGGGAAGACACTTCAACCTGATTCTGATATGTCTACATTTAAATTTAAGCTTGAACACCTCCACATGTTGCTCAGGGAGGTTTTAGCAACTCTGGATGACTGTGACGCCATTGTAGTCCCAGAGAAATTGTGTAAATTGGATAAATACTATGCAGTGCCTGTTTACACTGACGTTTTTCCAATACCTAAGAGATTTTCAGAAATAATTACTAAGGAATGGGATAGACCAGGTGTACCATTCTCTCCCCTCCTGTTTTTAGAAAGATGTTTCCTATAGATGCCGCTACACGGGACTTGTGGCAGACGGTCCCTAAGGTGGAGGGAGCAGTCTCTTCCCTAGCAAAGCGTACAACTATCCCTGTCGAGGACAGTTGTGCTTTTCTAGATCCAATGGACAAAAAATTAGAGAGTTACCTTAAGAAATTTTACTCAACAAGGTTTTATTCTACAGCCCTTGTTTTATTCTACAGACTATTTGAACCATCCTACCTATGATCCAGGAGGGTCAATATATGACTACCGTGGACTTAAAGGATGCTTATCTTCACATTCCGATACACAGAGATCATCATCGGTTTCTCAGGTTCGACTTCCTAGACAGGCATTACCAGTTTGTGGCTCTTCCCGTTGGGTTAGCTACGGCACCAAGAATCTTTACAAAGGTTCTAGGGTCACTCTTAGCGGACCTGAGGCCGCGGGGTATAGCAGTAGCCCCTTACCTAGATGACATTCTGATACAGGCGTCGAATTTTCAAATCGCCAGGGCCCATACGGACATTGTGCTGGCATTTCTGAGGTCCATTGGGTGGAAAGTGAACGAAGAAAAGAGTTCTCTATCTCCTCTCACAAGAGTTTCCTTCCTAGGAACTCTGATAGATTCTATAGAAATGAAGATTTACCTGACAGAGGCCAGGTTGTCAAAACTTCTAAATTCCAGCCGTGTTCTTTATTCTACTTCTCGCCCTTCAGTGGCTCAGTGTATGGAAGTGATTGGCTTAATGGTAGCGGCAATGGACATAGTACCGTTTGTTCGCCTACATCTCAGACCGCTGCAACTCTGCATGCTCAGTCAGTGGAATGGGGATTACACAGATTTTTCCCCTCTACTAAATCTGGATCAAGAGACCAGAGATTCTCTTCTCTGGTGGCTATCTCGGGTCCATCTGTCCAAGGGTATGACCTTTCGCAGGCCAGATTGGACAATAGTAACGACAAATGTCAGCCTTCTGGGCTGGGGTGCAGTCTGGAACTCCCTGAAGGCTCAGGGCTCGTGGACTCAGGAGGAGACACTCCTTCCGATAAACATTCTGGAACTAAGAGCGATATTCAATGCTCTTCAGGCTTGGCCTCAGCTTGCTGCGGTCAGGTTCATCAGATTTCAGTCGGACAATATCACGACTGTAGCCTACATCAACCATCAAGGGGGAACAAGGAGTTCCCTTGCAATGTTGGAGGTTTCAAAAATAATTCTATGGGCAGAGGTTCACTCTTGCCATCTATCAGCTATCCATATCCCAGGAGTAGAGAACTGGGAGGCGGATTTTCTAAGTCGGCAGACTTTTCATCCGGCGGAGTGGGAACTCCATCCGAAAGTGTTTGCACAGTTGATTCAACGTTGGGGCAAACCAGAATTGGATCTCATGGCGTCTCGTCAGAACGCCAAGCTTCCTTGTTATGGGTCCAGGGATCCCAAGGCAGCACTGATAGATGCTCTATCAGTGCCTTGGTCCTTCAACCTGGCTTATGTGTTTCCACCGTTTCCTCTGCTCCCTCGTCTGATTGCCAAGATCAAGCAGGAGAGAGCTTCGGTGATTTTGATAGCACCTGCATGGCCACGCAGGACTTGGAATGCAGATCTGGTGGACTGTCAGGATTTTACCATTCTGTACCTTTAACTACTAATTATCATACTGCTATTTAAGGCTCCACCTACTGTTGAACGTTGCTTGGTAATTTGTTCAGTCACCCACTGTTCCTGAACACTTCGCACCCAGCTATTCCCTCCTGTCTAAGTTGGGATTTCCTTCTACTGATGCTAGTTCCTGTTACTCAAGTCTTGTGGTTTTGCAGCTCCACAACTTTGTTCCTGTCTCTCTCGCTGCTTGCTTCCTGCTTACTCGCATGCTGGTCCGTTGGCGTGTGACGTCACTAGGTGAAACCGCAGCCGCCACACACTCTCACTGAATCTCGGCACACGCTGTGTGCATTTCTTCTCCGGTAACTCCGCTTCTGCTCCACTCTGAGGATACTATTTGGGAAGTCGGTTTGTATGTATTATCATCAGGATTACCGGTCTGTATTACCAATTTACAAATAAGGATATCTTGCCTTTCATGTCATTTGCTACTGCTTGCCTCAAATAATCAAGTAATCAAGTTTACCTGCCATACTAAGCTATTAACCAGTTTATCTCATGCACTTGCTGTTACATGAACTATTCCGCTTGTGATTCACTATATTGACTTGCACAGTGACTTTTGCAGTATCTATCATTTGCCTAAATAGCACTGCTCCATTTGCATTAACCTCTGATGAACTTTATGTGCTTAAACTGACTTTAACCCAACAACTACTCTCAAACTGCATATCTCTTATCTGGTTGTAAATAACCAACGAAGCTACCCTGCACAACTCTATCTAAAGTGTGTGTGTGTGCCTGTGCAAGTTATGTAAATATTTTATATGTGTGTGATGCGAGTCTACAACTAATTTGGATGTAAATAAGCTTCTCCCTAAACTTTGGATTCTGAGTTATCCTACATTACCATACTATATTACTGTTTAGCTCATATCCAACTCCTTTTGGTATACCATCTTCACTCTGTATCCTACAGTAGTGACCCTCAGATCTATGAGCATAACAGGGTTCACACAAGTTAGATCTTAGTGAACCCGAGGTAAGGTGTGAGACTGAGTGGTCCTGCATGAACAAGGGTACTAGTTCATACTTAAACATTACACCACTCCTGGGATGTGGATTGCAGACAAGTGGCAGGAGTGAGTCTCCGCCCATTGAATTATTTTGGTCACTTCTTCCATCGCCAGGGAACTCCTTGTTCCCCCCTGATGGTTGATATACGCAACCGTCGTCATGTTGTCTGATTGAAACCTTATGAATTTGGCCTTTGCTAGCTGAGGCCAAGCCTTGAGAGCATTGAATATCGCTCTTAGTTCCAGAATGTTTATCGGTAGCAGAGATTCTTCCCGAGACCAAAGACCCTGAGCTTTCAGGGGTTCCCAGACCGCGCCCCAGCCCACCAGACTGGCGTCGGTCGTGACAATGACCCACTCTGGTCTGCGGAAGCTCATCCCTTGTGACAGGTTGTCCAGGGTCAGTGTCATGACCAAGCCTCCAGACTAAAAGAAAAAGAAAAGGTCTGGGAGGCATTCTGCTAAGAAGGGCTGTATAGGGATTTGAACCTGTGGCTCTGTGGTTGCTATTTCTGTTTGCTTACATGTTGAGCCACAGCCAGTTCCAACAATAGCATGGATCTTAAAAGATCTGATAAATAACTATTTGCCTTACTGTTATTACACCTGTGCAACACACAGGTGTTCTCAATTCTGGAATTAATCAGAACCAACCCTGTGCAAAACCTCCCTATTTAAGGATGGCTTTTAGTCTGCATTAGTGTCTTCACATTGGATCTGTTTTGGTCAAGTCAGAACCTGTTTCCTGTATTTCTTTGGAGAAAGATTTCCTTTGCACCTGTTTACAAGGTAATACCAGGAGAAAGCCTTTACCTTTAAACCTGTTACCAATCTACAAGTTTGTTTCCTGCTTTATGCAATTCCTGCACTTGGCCATTTGCCAGGAGAAAGTTTTCCTTTGCACCTCGTTTACAAGGTATTACCAGGAGAAAGCCTTTACCTTTAAACCTGTTACCAATCTACAAGTTTGTTTCCTGCTTTATGCAATTCCTGCACTTGGCCATTGCCAGGAGAAAGTTTTCCCTTTGCACCTGTTTACAAGGTATTACCAGGAGAAAGCCTTTACCCTTAAACCTGTTACCAATCTTCAAGTTTGTTTCCTGCCTTGTGCATTTCCTGCACTCAGCAATTACCAGGAGAGAGACTTTACCTTTAAACCTGTTACCAGTTTGCAAGTTGTTTCCTGCATTGTGTAATTCCTGCACTCAGCAATTTCAAGGAGAGAGACTTTACCTTTAAACCTGTTACCAGTTTGCAAGTTGATTTCCTGCATTGTGCAATTCCTGCACTCAGCAATTACAAGGAGAGATACTTTACCTTTAAACTGTTACAGTTTGCAAGTTGTTTCCTGCATTGTGCAATTCCTGCACTCAACAATTACAAGGAGAGAGAAACTTTACCTTTAAACCTGTTACCAGTTTGCAAGTTGTTTTCTGCCTTGTGCAAATCTTACATTTCAGTTATTACCAAGAGAAAGACTTTCCTTTTTGAATCTGCATCTCTGCTTACTAGTTTTCTTTATTTTCACTCCTTCTGTATGTGGTCTTAACATACCTGAGTAGCATATTTAAATATTCTGCAAGTATTTGCTTAAAGTATTTTGTGTTTAAATAAATTGTTTTCATTTTCAATCAGTATGGCTTCTACTAATCTTCCTTTAAAGCAACTGTTCCAGACAATGAGGCTCTCACATGATATCCTGAGACAGAACATGACAGAATGTGAAGACCATAAAAGAGAGCCCTCTGGGATTATTGCTGTATTGGATTCAGTGTTAAAGTTTATTAAGGACATACTCATTAACTTTATGGAGCTGGTGGAAATGTTATCTCTCCAAACCGAAACCTTGTCTAAAGTTACCTCCCAAACAAGGAAAGGTTTTAAAGAACCCTTAACAGAAGAGGAGAAAATTCGGCGAAGACAACTTAAACCTCTGTTTCTATTGTGGGGGACCTGGTCACCGCATCACAGGGTGTCCAGTAAGACCTCCTAGAGGATCAAGTCAAGATACAGCCAAGTTGAAAATGAACTCTGATGTTAAGGGAACAAATTATACTTCCACTAGCAAACTGTATGATACCCCTGGAGATGACCCAGCTATGGAGAATACATCTATTCTACAAACAACCGTTTCTAACACGCTTCAAGAAATGTGTACCTGATTTGAAACAGATGGTCATTGGGAGTACAACTCCAACTACATCCATTACCCATACCACTGCATCTGTTTCTGCATCAACCACATTGGGGAACTCTGCAAAATACCTCCTGGAAATCCTGCACATTACCTTGTTTCTGCCCTGGCTGGAGATCCAGCTAACAAAAGTCACTCATCAGACATAAAAGTGACAAACCTTCCAGCTGAATCAAGACTCTGCCAATTCTAAAGATCCACACCTCCTTGTACCACCTTCACCCAGCTACTCATTGACTGAGAAAGATTGGATGAGATGGTTTGTATTGGATATAAATGACACAGAAAATTGAATTCCTGGGACTCTGAAGGAGAGGTCATACCTTACCCAGAGGTACTCTACCCATCAGGCAAATATGACCCAGATAACGAATCCTTGACTCTGAGGAGGAGGTCTTTTCCTACCCGGAAGGTACCCTGCCCATCAGCCAGTCCATTGCAAGCTGCTGGGTATAATCAGGAAACCTCTAAATCAAAACTGTCTGGTTTTCAGCTCTTGTTATGCCTACAGGGATATCTTCTAAGGGTCCCCAATCTCAGGCAGCTGTTCCAAGCGAAGATCAATTCCATCTGATTGTATTAGGGCTTCAAATGGAAACCACTTGTTCGTAAATCCCACCTTCAGATGTTTGATCAGGCTTTGAGCGCCCAGAGTGCGCTCTTTGGAAGGGGGCATCTGTCATGAACCAAGCCTCCAGACTAAAAAGAAAAAGAAAAGGTCTGGGAGGCATTCTGCTAAGAAGGGCTGTATAGGGATTTGAACCTGTGGCTCTGTGGTTGCTATTTCTGTTTGCTTACATGTTGAGCCACAGCCAGTTCCAACAATAGCATGGATCTTAAAGATCTGATAAATAACTATTTGCCTTTACTTGTTATTACACCTGTGCAACACACAGGTGTTCTCAATTCTGGAATTAATCAGAACCAACCCTGTGCAAAACCTCCCTATTTAAGGATGGCTTTTAGTCTGCATTAGTGTCTTCACATTGGATCTGTTTTGTCAAGTCAGAACCTGTTTCCTGTATTTCTTTGGGAGAAAGATTTCCTTTGCACCTGTTTACAAGGTATTACCAGGAGAAAGCCTTTACCTTTAAACCTGTTACCAATCTACAAGTTTGTTTCCTGCTTTATGCAATTCCTGCACTTGGCCATTGCCAGGAGAAAGTTTTCCTTTGCACCTGTTTACAAGGTATTACCAGGAGAAAGCCTTTACCTTTAAACCTGTTACCAATCTACAAGTTTGTTTCCTGCTTTATGCAATTCCTGCACTTGGCCATTGCCAGGAGAAAGTTTTCCTTTGCACCTGTTTACAAGGTATTACCAGGAGAAAGCCTTTACCCTTAAACCTGTTACCAATCTTCAGTTTGTTTCCTGCCTTGTGCATTTCCTGCACTCAGCAATTACAAGGAGAGAGACTTTACCTTTAAACCTGTTACCAGTTTGCAAGTTGTTTCCTGCATTGTGTATTCCTGCACTCAGCAATTTCAAGGAGAGAGACTTTACCTTTAAACCTGTTACCAGTTTGCAAGTTGTTTCCTGCATTGTGCAATTCCTGCACTCAGCAATTACAAGGAGAGATACTTTACCTTTAAACCTGTTACCAGTTTGCAAGTTGTTTCCTGCATTGTGCAATTCCTGCACTCAACAATTACAAGGAGAGAAACTTTACCTTTAAACCTGTTACCAGTTTGCAAGTTGTTTTCTGCCTTGTGCAAATCTTACATTTCAGTTATTACCAAGAGAAAGACTTTCCTTTTTGAATCTGCATCTCTGCTTACTAGTTTTCTTTATTTTCACTCCTTCTGTATGTGGTCTTAACATACCTGAGTAGCATATTTAAATATTCTGCAAGTATTTGCTTAAAGTATTTTGTTGTTTAAATAAATTGTTTTCATTTTCAATCAGTATGGCTTCTACTAATCTTCCTTTAAAGCAACTGTTCCAGACAATGAGGCTCTCACATGATATCCTGAGACAGAACATGACAGTCAGCCACCAACGGAGTGAATCTCTGGTCCTCTGATCTACTTGTATCGTTGGAGACAAGTCTGTATAATCCCCTTCCACTGTCTGAGCATGCACAGTTGTAATGGTCTTAGATGAATTCGCGCAAAAGGAACTATGTCCATTGCCGCCACCATCAAACCTATTACTTCCATGCACTGCGCTATGGAAGGAAGAAGAACAGAATGAAGTACTTGACAAGAGTTTAGAAGTTTTGATTTTCTGGCTTCTGTCAGAAAAATCCTCATTTCTAAGGAGTCTATTATTGTTCCCAGGAAGGGGACTCTTGTTGACGGAGATAGAGAACTTTTCTCTACGTTCACTTTCCACCCGTGAGATCTGAGAAAGGCTAGGACAATGTCCGTATGAGCCTTTGCTTGTGACAGGGACGACGCTTGAATCAGAATGTCGTCCAAGTAAGGTACTACTGCAATGCCCCTCGGTCTTAGCACCGCTAGAAGGGACCCTAGTACCTTTGTGAAAATTCTTGGGGCAGTGGCTAATCCGAATGGAAGTGCCACAAACTGGTAATGTTTGTCCAGAAAGGCGAACCTTAGGAACTGATGATGTTCCTTGTGGATAGGAATATGTAGATACGCATCCTTTAAATCCACCGTGGTCATGAATTGACCTTCCTGGATGGTAGGAAGAATTGTTCGAATGGTTTCCATTTTGAACGATGGAACCCTGAGAAATTTGTTTAGGATCTTGAGATCCAAGATTGGTCTGAATGTTCCCTCTTTTTTGGGAACTATGAACAGATTGGAGTAGAATCCCATCCCTTGTTCCTTTAATGGAACGGGATGAATCACTCCCATTTTTAACAGGTCTTCTACACAATGTAAGAATGCCTGTTTTTTTATGTGGTCTGAAGACAATTGAGACCTGTGGAACCTTCCCCTTGGGGGTAGCTCCTTGAATTCCAGAAGATAACCTTGGGAGACTATTTCTAGGGCCCAAGGATCCAGAACATCTCTTGCCCATGCCTGAGCGAAGAGAGAAAGTCTGCCCCCCACCAGATCCGGTCCCGGATCGGGGGCCAACATCTCATGCTGTCTTTGTAGCAGTAGCAGGCTTCTTGGCCTGCTTTCCTTTGTTCCAGCCTTGCATTGGTCTCCAGGCAGGCTTGGCTTGAGACGAATTACCCTCTTGCTTAGAGGGTGTAGAACTTGAGGCTGGTCCGTTTCTACGAAAGGGACGAAAATTAGGTTTATTTTTAGCCTTGAAAGACCTATCCTGAGGAAGGGCATGGCCCTTTCCCCCAGTGATATCTGAAATAATCTCTTTCAAATCAGGGCCAAACAGCGTTTTCCCCTTGAAAGGAATATTAAGCAATTTGTTCTTGGATGACGCATCCGCTGACCAAGACTTTAGCCAAAGCGCTCTGCGCGCCACAATAGCAAACCCTGAATTTTTCGCCGCTAATCTAGCTAATTGCAGGGTAGCGTCTAGAGTAAAAGAGTTAGCCAATTTAAGAGCACGAATTCTGTCCATAATCTCCTCATAAGAGGTATCTTTATCTAGCGACTTTTCTAGTTCATCAAACCAGAAACACGCTGCTGTAGTAACAGGAACAATGCATGAAATTGGCTGTAGAAGGTAACCTTGCTGAACAAACATCTTTTTAAGCAAACCTTCTAACTTTTTATCCATAGGATCTTTGAAAGCACAACTATCTTCTATAGGAATAGTAGTGCGTTTGTTTAAAGTAGAGACCGCCCCCTCGACCTTAGGGACTGTCTGCCATAAGTCCTTTCTGGGGTCGACTATAGGAAACAATTTCTTAAATATAGGGGGAGGGACAAAAGGTATGCCGGGCCTTTCCCATTCTTTGTTTACAATATCCGCCACCCGCTTGGGTATAGGAAAAGCTTTGGGGGGCACCGGGACCTCTAGGAACTTGTCCATCTTACATAATTTCTCTGGAATGACCAAATTGTC
>NW_026510813.1:85000-218191 GCF_027579735.1 Bombina bombina | reverse complement strand
TAGCAAGAGAACGAAGAAAAATTGATCATAGGAGTAAATTAGAAAGTTGCTTAAAATTGCTGCTCTATCTGAATCATTAAAGAAAAAAATGTGGGTTTATTGTCCCTTTAAGGATACAGTGGAGGTTTAGCAAAATATCTACCCTCTTGTCTTAATCAAAATATACAGATATATTATATAAATATGTTTCTGCGCACCCTACACAATGATTTTACTGGCCATATTGTGTGACTAATATCCCAATTTTACATTATGAGCATTATATGATTTTTTTGTAATATTTAAAATGTTTTGATAATATAGAAGTAGATGTGCGGCAATAATCTATTTTGTATATATATTTATTTTTATTTTTTATTTTTACATTTTTTATTTCAATACTATTTTGCTTTAAAATGTAACTAAATATTTACTGTAAAACTATATTGAAGAATGGTCCCAGGTGTAATTTTTTGTTTTGCTTAGTTTTTTTTTATAATTTTTTGATTGAGGTTTAAGCAGACAATAAAAAAGAACAGTCAGTCAGATTACAAGTTTTGAGCGCTATAGGGAAATTAACGACCGCAGCTTTTTTGGTGGTATTTCACTCCCTATAGCGCTGGTATTATAAGTTTACAAAAAGCAGTCGTTTGCGGGCAATATGGGGGCGTTGAGCTCCATAACGCACCCAAATGCCAGCGCTGCTTTGAACTGCTTTGACATGCTCGTGCACGATTTCCCCATAGACTTCAATGAGGAGAGCCGGCAAAAAAAAAGCCTAACACCTGCAATAACGGAGCGTAAAGCTCCGTAACGCAGCCCCATTAAAGTCTATGGGGAAAAAAATGTACGTTTATACCATACACCCTAACATAAACCTCTAAACACCCCTAATCTGCTGCCCCCAACATCACCAACACCTACAGTACTGTTATTAACCCCTAATCTGCTGCCCCCAACATCACCGCCACCTACATTACTGTTATTAACCCCTAATCTGCTGCCCCCAACATCACCGCCACCTACATTACTGTTATTAACCCCTAATCTGCTGCCCCCAACATCGCCGCCACCTACATTACGGTAATTAACCCCTAATCTGCTGCCCCCAAAATCGCCGCAACCAACATTACTGTTATTAACCCCTAATCTGCTGTCCCTAACATCGCCACAACCTACATTACTGTTATTAACCCCTAATCTGCTGCCCCCAACATCACCGCCACCTACATTACTGTTATTAACCCCTAATCTGCTGCCCCAACATCACCGCCACCTACATTACTGTTATTAACCCCTAATCTGCTGTCCCTAACATCGCCACAACCTACATTACTGTTATTAACCCCTAATCTGCTGCCCTCAAAATCGCTGCCACCTAACTACACTTATTAACCCCTAATCTGCTGCCCCTAAACCTAACCCTAATCCTAACATAACCCTAACCCTAACACCTACTAACTTTAACCTAATTAAAATAATTCCAAATAAAAAATACAATTAATACCTAAATTATTCCTATTTAAAACTAAATAAATACCTGTAAAATAAAACCTAAGATAGCTACAATATAACTAATAGTTATATTGTATCTAGCTTAGGTTTTATTTTTATTTCACAGGCAAGTTTGTATTTATTTTAACTAGGTTGATTAGTTAGTAAATAGTTATTAACTATTAACTAACTACCTAGTAAAAATAAATACAAATATACCTGTGAAATAAAACCTAACCTGTCTTACAGTTAAACCTAACATTACACTAAAATTATATAAAATATATTAATGAAATACAATTAACTAAATCACAAAAAAAAAAACACTTACACAAAATAAAAAAGAAATGATCAAATATTTAAACTAATTACACCTAATCTAATAGCCCTATCAAAATAAAAAGCCCCCTCAAAATAATAAAACCCCTAGCCTAAACTTAACTGCCAATAGCCCTTAAAAGGGCCTTTTGCAGGGCATTGCCCCAAAGAAATCAGCTCTTTTACCTGGCAAATAAAAATACAAACAACCCCCCAAGTGTTTAATAAGTGTATGTAGGTGGCGACGACATTGGGGGCAGCAGATAAGGGGTTAATAATATTTAACTAGTGTTTGCGATGCAGTACTGTAGCGGTTTAGGGGTTAATATGTTTATTATAGTGGCGGCGATGTCCGGAGCGGCAGATTAGGGGTTAATAATTTTATTTTAGTGTTTGCAATGCGGGAGGGCCTCGGTTTAGGGATTAATAGGTAGTTTATGGGTGTTAGTGTACTTTGTAACACTTTAGTTATGAGTTTTATGGTACAGCTTTGTAACGTAAAACTCATAACTACTGACTTTCAGGTGAAAGTACAGATCTTGTAGTTATAGGCTGTCCCGCTCCCTTGTTGGCCGGACAGGCAAACTCGTAATACCGGCGCTATGGAAGTCCCATTGAAAAATGACTTTTTGAAAGGTGCGGTAATTACGTTGCGTGACGGCCAAAAAGGTGTGCGGTACAGCTATACCTATAACACCTGTAATACTTAAATTTTAAATATAGAATTGTGTAAGAATTTAGCGGTGTATATGTGTGATATCAACAATCTTAGAAGTAAAAAGGAGCTATACAAGATTAAGATTAAACCTAAAACTTAACATATAGGGGCATATCTATCAAGCTTGTGAGCTGCTGGTGCAATGCTGAATACGGCGAGCGTATTGCTCACCGTATTCAGCGAGGTCTGGTGGAGCTGATCCGCACTATCGGATCAGGTCCGCCAGACGTTGATAAATAGGGGCCATAGAATATAATGATACAGTTATACCCCCAAACTCTTTAATGACTTGGTAAATTTATTATTTCTAAACAGTAAATATCTAATGAGGTTTAAAGATCCCCGGGTAGATATAAAGCAGGACAAGGACAAGTGAACAAGCAAACATAATACTAAAACAAATTATGTGCTGTAACCACAAAAGTAAAAAGACGTGTACATAGTCCCAACATGGTTCTTTAGGGCAAGTGTAACAGTCACATATAGAAAGAGTTTCTAAGAAACCTCTCTTTTGTCTGGGGACCCTACTATACGAGTTAATAGGCATATCACAAGCATCAAAACACTGAAAGGGCAACTCTATGGTGCAGTTTAGCTTAAACAGTGAGACAAATGACACATATGGATAACTATTAATACTCATAAGTGGTTTGCACTAAAACAGTGCAAAATGTAGCAGGCTGGAATAGTTTGCAGTCTTACAGCTGATTGATAAACGGACTAATCTCGATAGATACATACAAGAAAAAAGCGCTTATTCTTTTGCGCAGTGAATCCCAAAACCAGTGAATATATCTCTTAAGGAATAATAGAACTATACTAACAAAATTGTTGCACCTAACAGAAAGGATAGCAGGCAACCTACCCATCAGCGTTATAAGGAAAATCCATTCACTATTCCAATAAAAGTGTCCGTAAAGATAAACAATTAATTTATCAAAAACAGATTGAAATATTCTTAAAATCACAAGCAACACGTTTCTCAACTTTTCTAATTGCTTCCTCAGGCTTTAATCTTGAATATTACAAATATTAGATTGCTGTATAGCGAAAGCTAGTACGACACACAACAGAAGTGAAGACACCAAATATGCAAGCTAATAGGGTTCAAGAATTCCTGGAATGGAATCAACTGTTCTAGGCTATTTGGAAACTCCCTTAAACAATCTAGTATTAAATAGTGTGCCCTACAGAGAAAGACTACCTGTATGTGCTAGATTATGACTATATACTTTATTTATCTAAATCCAGTAACTGCAGTCCTTGTTTGGAATTTCTACTGATAATTTGACTTTGCACCCTGGTTGAAGACATACTGATATTGAAAAAATGAATATAAATGTTGGATGCGCCAACCTTCAAATATGAGGTGCAAAAGACAAACTAAACAAAAAATCTCTGCAGATGAGGGTACATACAGTATACGCCACTCCTCAGTGCCTGATATCAATACTAAAATACTAAATAGTGGATATATATGAGTGTAAATCTGCAAAAGTTAGCGATAAGGAAATAAAGTATGTACTACAATTTAAAATATATACTCAACAGTTAGACAAAAATAATGACAACTATAAACACTTATGAAAACATGAAGTGTAAAATAGTCCCAATCCAATCCAAGGCTACACCCCCTTAGATCCAAAAGCGAGCAGCAGTCTGCTTCTTCCAAATGTTGCTGGTCAACCAAGTCAGATCATCTAGAGGATATCAAAAAGAAGAAGGCGCCACCATAGTGAACAATCAGTAGCTCAATCACGCATCCATGCAGATACTGTTATACTTACAAAGTTTAAAGCACTTGAGAAGTGCTACAAAGGATTCCTGGACTCTTAAAAGTCGTCCATATAACTTTTCCTTGTGTGCTGCAATCAATCAACTCCTTCTGCAATAGTTCTATGGAGTATCACATGTGATCCTTACAGCTGACGACGGATCCCTGCAGCCCCAGTCCATAAAGGAGTTGGTGGATTGCAGCACACAAGAGAAAGTTATCTGGACGACTTTGTAGCACTTCTCAAGTGCTTGGAACTTTGTAAGTATAACAGTATCTGCGTAGATGCGTGATTGAGCTACTGATTGTGCACTATGGTGGCGCCTTCTTCTTCTTTTTGATATCCTCATATTGAAATTCGAGAGTGCAGATACACAAGGAGGATCTATATATATATATATATATATATAAATATACACATTTATATGGGCAATATTAATATTTCATGTTGGGTTTAGGGATTTTGAATATACAGGGTTGGGTAAGTGCGCGAGTAAGGGGATAAACATAACAGACATTTTTTAGGGAGCAGTATTGTTTAATGGATAGCACAGGGAGTGCCATTAGCGTGCTCATTGTGCTTGTATTACAAGTGGAGAGTCAACTGCTGCATTCAAGTGCAATCGAAAACACTTAAAGACTGAAGAACACTATTTTTTTTAATAGAATAGCACATAATTACTTGAAGAAGTCAGCTACTTGTAAAAAATTGTCATAGTGCACCTTTATACATTTTTATAAATGTTTATATGTAATACTTCAATAACGCGCCTTAAGAATTATAATGTTCATATGCGCTAACACGACCGCTTTAAGTTCTAAATCATGGTCTTCATATAAAAAAATAAAGTACTTATTATTATTAAATATATATTTTTCTATACATCTGGCTGTAAAAAAAGAACAGCACAGAGGGACCAGATTCAAGGTAGTAGTTTTATTCACAGGTATCCACGACACAATACAAATCCTACTTACAAAAGGTAGTTAAAAACAAGCCTTTCACAATCTATGATGTGAACATATATGGTCCGGATAAGGAAAGCCCACAGCTAGCTTGTACGTCTCACCGCCACTTCTGGAAACTGCACACAGCTAGGATCATAGCGGGGAACTTCATCCGGTCCTTTTGTAATCAGTTTAAAGACCTCAACGCGTGGGGGCGGAGCTAACCGCCAAACAGGAGAGTCGCATCTTGCAAGAGCTCTCTCATAGTTATCTAGTTTGGGCCAAAAATTAGATTAATTAAATTCCCTACATAGACTATTATATATACTGGCCATCCTGTATGAGAGAGGGGCATAGAAGTGGTGATCAATTGGACGTTTTTGTCTCAGACACTGGACCCTGGATGGGAGAGATCACCCTCACAAACCTGACCGCAATACCCAAACAAAAGAGAGGACTCATAGAGTTGTAAGTGATGCACACCCGCCTCCCTGCTTAACCACGGCTGATCTCCCGGACCCACAACTCTGCTGACCGGGGGGTCGGGACCCCGCTCCGGCGCGGCAGCTCTGTAACATTTCTGTAATCCGGGAGGCAGTGTAGCGCTATAGGTATCGGCGCTCAGATCTCTGTGGGAGGTAAATCCGAGCTCAAACCTTCACTGCGGGCAGCATCAGAGGAGACTCCGGTTGCGGCTGTAACCAAGCTGGGCTAAGTAACCGACGAGGGGGCTGCCTGAGAGCTGGTCCGCACTAAATAATATAATATAAAGGCAAAAGAAAATTGGCGCGAATAATCGCCATCTTGCGGCCTGGGAAGCCGCATCTCCGCTTATACACATTCCATATTCCAGCGGCAGGAGCCTCCCTTTACATTAAGCCAAGAAGACAGAGGAGCGGTAAGAAAGCTGACTATAATCATCTAGTAGAGTTATATAAGATGTACTGGTATGTGAAATACATGCACTAGACTACCTAAGTGAAAATACACTACTCAACCTCTGCCTCACTCACAGCTCCACGCTTCTAGGCTAAGCTGCCAAATAAGAGTTTCAGATTAACACTCCTCAAACAGCTTAAACATAGCAGCGCTAAGTGATATAACATCCTCACTCTCCACAGAACTGTGCCCACAAATTTAATCACATATGGAGCCTATCTTTATGTTGCAGCAAGTATTGCCCTCCATTGCTGGGTAAATGTACTGAACTGTATAGTTGTCAGCATCCAGTGACAAGTGTATCCTGACCAAATTCCCTAATATACAGCTTCTCTTCCCAACATATATAGGGTGGGCATCCTGCTGGACATTTTGCTATTTTTTCATTTATTTATTTTTTATTTTTCTATTTTTCTGCATAAAAATTCTAAGCAGAGTTAATATTGCTGGCTTTTATCTAAAGTAACCCCAAACAACAATAGAAAGACGAGAAACCTTCAGAGCAGAATCCCCAGAAGTAATAAGAATATTTATGAATACTGCTGACCCTTGAGACAAGTTACTAACTGGGTCACCTTTGTCTTCACTTGCAGAAATTTTTTTATTAGCATATAGTAAATCTGCACGAACATTTCTGTCAACATTTGTTTGCTCCCATAACCCACACCTGAAGCAGCTATTTTCTTCCACGCTGACTGTTCACAACATCTACCTTGTGGAGCTATGTCGCAGGCTCACAGAAGAAAAACAAAAGGTCCCACAGGTCCGATGAGAACAATGAAAGAACATTTCCAGCAATCCCGTAGAGAGCAGGAGCAATGCTCGGAAGATGACCTCTCTGATTCAACCTGCCGCTCAGAGCCAAGTATTGAGAGAGAATCTTCAACCACCTCACAACCCGCAAGCCTGGCAGACATTGCCAACGCTAACAACAACATGATGATTCAGATAAAAACCATGTTGACCTCACACCATGAATCCATCTACAAAAGGTTTGATAAGTCATGCTCTGACTTGAGAAGAGATATTGCCGCAATTGGTGAGCGCACCAACACTTTGGAGCGCAAGCAAGAGGACCTCTCAGTCGACCATACCAACCTTATCTCTTACTCCGAAATCCTGGCAGGCCAAATTTCAGTATTAGAGTCCAAACTTGCAGACCTGGAGGACCGCTCCAGGCGCAACAATGTTCGCCTAAGGGGCATCCCTGAAAGTGTTCTTCCCAAGGACTTACAATCCTACTTGCAAGAAGTTTTTACAGCTGTGCTGGGACCTTTGAAAGATCCTGAATCCCTCATCGATAGAGCCCACAGAGCTGCTAGACCGAGAGCCATCTCGAATGATAAACCGAGAGATGTGGTGGTGAGACTGCATTACTTCACATTTAGGGAAAAATTTCTTAGAGCAGTTAACTCAGGATCACTGACCCCCACGAAGTTCAATACTCTACAAATCTTCCCTGATCTCTCACCTCACACCCTCCAGCAAAGAAGGGCATACAGGGACTTTACTAGAATCCTCAGGAGTAAGGACATTAAGTACAGGTGGGGCTTTCCGGTACGTCTCTTTGTAACTAAAGATGATCTGCAACACATTATCACATCCCCGGAACAAGCCAGAAACCTTCTCTCGAAATGGGATCTTCTACCAGATAAGCCTACAACCTCTTCTTCTAAAACCCCATCTGGAGATTTGAGAGTGGAAGCCCCGCCCTGGAATCATCTCCCCCCAGGGGTCCGCAAGATGGCCCCTCAGCAGTATCTAGCCAAGGCGACCCCCTCACTGGATTCAAACTCCACCCTGCAATAGACTGACCCATCTCAGAGTTGGGGACTACTACTCTTTGGTCCTTTGTGACTAGGAAGCTATAATTTTCACTCTCCCAATGCTTTCTATTTGGCGCACTTAGCAACCAATGTCTTGATGGGGAGCAGACTATAACCTACCTGCTTCAGAGGAGAGGCACAAATTAATATATTGTTATATTGAGTATTATGTTTATATTTCACAGACCAATATCTTAGAGGTATATCCCCACCATGATCCTATATTTTAAAAATGGTCCCAAGATTGAGACCCGGTATTTTACTCTCCCTATTTAGAAGGTTAACTTTAATATTTAAAGAGCAGCCATGCTCGGTCCTCTAAAAGTTCTATAAGTTCTCATAACAACTCTGGTTTAGCTGAATTATAATCAAACTTCCAATAGTTAGATAATGATGTTTTTCTACATTCCATATTTTAATTATCTGCCTACTTAGATAGTGTATACTGCTATCAATCCTGTTGCATGTGAGTTACTTCACATGATATATAGCTGGCCAGATGGGAGTTACTTAGTACTGTAACCGTATTCTATTACTTATCCCCTATTACACCTATCAGGCGACAAAGGGAGATGTAAAGAGCCAAACATACATTAAGGTCTATTATTGCAGAATATGGAAAGGTTTTTTGTTGATTGCCCACTGTTATTCATAAACTGTACATACGTGTGTATTTGATAACCCTATCGTTACCTTCAGTAGCTATTTAACAGTTGAAGAACCTATTTAAAGTTCCAATATATTATGAGCTCCACCTCTGATGTTTGAGGGCTCCGCCCCCCTTCCCTCTCCCCCCCATACCTCCCCCTTATACTTTGAGCGGCTTTCGCCCGCTGATCTTCCCCCCCCCCTTATATACTATGGCCCAAGAGTGGCCAATACATATGCCAATTCTCCACAGGCTAATATCACTGACCCTGATAGTTTAAAGAGTCTTATCTTCTGCATTGTGGAGATCAACTATCCCATAATATAACATAAAATGAAGTTTCTTTCTATCTCGACTAAAAGCTTGTCTGTTACCATTTATAGACCTCATGGGTAATCTTATCTCTACATGTTCATTTGCTTTGTCGATAATATTTGCTTATAGACAATGTAATACTTATTTTGATGTAACATTTGTTCAAAGGCGAATCTTGTTTGTTAATCTTTACTTTAACTTCAATAAAAAATGTATTTAAAAAAAAAAAAAAAAAAAGACCTCGACGCGTTTCCCCCGGAGTACGCCCGGGCCTTTTCAAGAGCAAAATGATGAACGGAGGGAGGTGTCACTATTTGAAGCCGGTACTTTCACCTGATAGGGTATTGACACTAACCAACCAGGATTCGCTATAGGCACACACCCTCTTTTACCACCGACATTGCGTGTACATAGAAAGTTACAATAACTAGGGAACATTACATGTGCCGTAATCGCGGCTTAAATACAAGTGGATATTTCACAGTAAATAAAATACTTTTGAAATTGAACAGTATTATCATGTGAATACAATGATTGTTATTCTTAGCGTGTATTCGCACACATGCTTAAAAATAGCTATTATAATATCATAGCATATTAAAACCATCACATAAAAAGCTTACATTAAAAACAGAATAGATACTTGCTAACAACAATTTAATAATATATAATTTATACACACTTATACACTTATTAAAAAGTTGATAAATAGTTACAATCTAAAGTTAATTGAACCTCACATTCCTAAAACTCACATTACAGAGGCAAATCATAATTAGTGATGTCACGAACAGTTCGCCGGAGAACAGTTCCCGGTGAACATAGCTTGTTTGCGTTCGCCGCTGCGGGCGAACATATGCGATGTTCGATCCGCCCCCTATTCGTCATCATTGAGGAAACTTTGACCCTGTATCTCACAGCCTTCAGACACATTTGAGCCAATCAGCAGCACACACTCCCTCACAGACCCTCCCAGCTCCTGGGCAGCAGCCATTTTAGATTCATTACAATCCTGCTTTCTTAGTGTGAGGAGGTTTAGTGTTGCTGCTGCTGACATTATAGGGAAATAGATAGCTAGGCTAGTGTATTTAGTGTCCACTACAGTCCTGAAGGACTCATCTAATCTCTGCTGTAAGGACAGCACCCCAAAAAGCCCTTTTTAGGGCTAGAACTTTAGTCGTTTTTTTTTTTTTTATTATTTGTAATTTTATTTGCATTTGCCTGGCTTTCAGCCTGTGTGTGAGGCTCACAGCATATACTGTGATTAGTGCCACCACTGATATCTGCTTAACACATTACTGTAAATTTAAACACAAAAACTTTTAAATCATTTTGCTAGTGTAATCTAATTTCATTTTCTATCAGGCCTGTTTGTCAGGCTTACACAGCATACACTGTGGTTAATTGCTGTGCCAGCCACCACTCATATCTGCTTAACATTATTGTAAATTTTAAAAAAAAAACTTTAAATCATTTTGCTAGTGTAATCTAATTTCATTTTCTATCAGGCCTGTGTGTCAGGCTTACACAGCATATACTGTGGTTAATTGCTCTGTGCCAGCAGCCACCACTCATATCTGCTTAACATTAGTGTAAATTTAAACAAAAAAACTTTAAATCATTTTGCTAGTGTAATCTAATTTCATTTTCTATCAGGCTTGTGTGTCAGGCGTACACAGCATATACTGTGGTTAATTGCTGTGCCAGCCACCACTCATATATTATTATTATACTTTGTCAGGGTAATCATGCAGGCCATATAGTCCTCCCCCGATATCGGGACTAACAGGTATTAAAGTGCTAATAACAGTACTACTAAACACAACCTAATTACCATGGGTCCCAGACCGCATGTCTTGTTGTTATACTTTCTCAGGGTAATCATGCAGGCCATATAGACCTACACAGATAGGGAGAGTAACATGGATTAAAGTGCTAAGAATAGTACTAATATAAAAAAACCTAGTTACCATGGGTCCCAGACCGCATGTCTTGTTGTTATAATTTGTCAGGGTGATCATGCAGGCCATATAGACCTCCCCCAATAGGGGGAGTAAAAGGGATTAAAGTGCTAAGAATAGTACTACTAAACACAATCTAATTACCATGGGTCCCAGACCGCATGTCTTGTTGTTATACTTTCTCAGGGTAATCATGCAGGCCATATAGACCTACACAGATAGGGGGAGTAACATGGATTAAAATGCTAAGAATAGTACTTATATAAACACAACCTAGTTACCATGGGTCCCAGACCGCATGTCTTGTTGTTATAATTTGTCAGGGTGATCATGCATGCCATATAGACCTCCCCCGATAGGGGGAGTTACAGGGATTAAAGTGCTAAGAATAGTACTACTTAACACAACCTACTGATTTGAGACAGCCACTTGTGTTTAGGCCAAATTTGAAGTAGGACAGACCATTCATCTTCTTCCATCTCCCTGTTCCAAAAATGCAGCTCATATAGACCTCCCCCGATAGGGGGAGTAACAGGTAGTAAACTGCTAAGAATAATACTACTTAACACACCACGGGTCCCAGACCGCATGTCTTATTGTTATACTCTGTCAGGGAAATCATATATATATCAAATCTATCTATTTATCTATCAAATCTATCTAACTATCAATCGTATCTATCAAATATAAATTGCATCTACTGATCGATGTAATTTGTATCTATCAAATGTATATTGCTTCTTTTGATCTATGTAATTCGTATCTATCATATGTATATTGCATCTATTGATCTATGTAATGTATGTATCTAACTATCAAATCTATCTAACTCGTGGTTGTGCAAATGGACTGTTTAGAGTTGTTTGCGGTGCGTTACACGGGGAGTTTGGTCTGTCACTGTGAAGCGGGCGTAACCCTTATACTACCTGATCGATACAACATCATACTTGATGTTTTAAAGCATGTTATTCAAAAAAATTTTAGGAATGTTAGGTGATTAAGGCACTTTATGGCTTAAAACCAGACTCTGCATCAACTATGTAATTTTCCATGGGAGTTTTGCCATGGATCCCCATCTGGCATGCCACAGTCCAGGTGTTAGTCCCCTTGAAACAACTTTTCCATCACTGTTGTTGCCAGAAAGAGTCCTTGTGGGTTTTAAAGTTCGCCTGCCTATTGAAGTCAATGGCGGTTCGTGCGGTTCGTCGGTTCGCGAACAGTAGAGGTAGTTCGAGTCCACTGTTCGCAAACTGAAATTTTAAGGTTCGCGACATCACTAATCATAATCATACATAAAAATTCATGAAATTACACAAAATTATATACAAAGAATTCAACTTTTCCAAATGTATCTATATAGAGTTGATATATAAAAAGAACAATTTTTTATCTATAAGTGGATGTGAATTCCTGAAACGATATGAAAAAGACAGGCATCAGTTCAGTGATATTCAAAAACAATTCATATTAATATTTCGAAACCAGGGGTATAAAAAACCAAAATGTTAAAAAACTAAAAAACTAAAAATTAAAGAGCTGGAAAAAAGCACGAGCTGGAAAAAAGCAAATATTGGGAACATTCAATTACAAGAAGGCTTGTACATCTACGTCAATGTTAAGTCCAGAAGGATTCAAACTTTTTAATTTATAAATCCATTCTGTTTCTCTTTGTCTTAAAGTCCTTAATCTATTGCAATTATTAGGTGGTATCCAATCTATTATTTGAACTTCTAGGCCTCTTGGTCACTATCATGAACTGAAGAGAAATGATTCGGTACACTATGCTTTTTGAAGCCATTTTTTATTTTGTATAAATGTTCATTAAACCTGGTTCTAGTCTTCCTTTTGGTACGCCCAATGTAGATCAGATCACATTTACACCTTAACAAATATACTGTGTATGTTGATTCACAATTACATCTGTGTCTGATTTCAAATTGTTCTGTACCATCAGAATTACTGAACTTATTTCCTCTTTTAACAAATGAGCACATGTTACATTTACTCTTATTGCATTTGTATGTGTCTGTTGGAAGGGATAACCAATTGCTAAGAGTATTTTTATTTTCATTGATCCTCGGGTCACTGTTCACATCTTTCCTCAATTTACTTGGGGCTAGATGGTTCTTCAAATTTTTGTTCTTCCTAAAAGTTATAGACGGTTTATCCGTAACTATCTTTCCCAAAATGGGATCAGACTTAAGAATGCCCCAATGTTTATTTAATATCTTTTTTTATTACACCAGCACCCTCACTATAAGTTGTTATGAAACGTATTTGATTGTTCCTATCCTCACTATTACTTAAATGTTTATTTGTATTGTTTAAAAGTCTATTCCTATCCAAATTCTTGGCTCTTAGTTTTGCTAACTTTAATAATTCGTTCTCATATCTCTTTTCTAAAAATGTTTTATCTAAGGCCTCAGCCTCACTTTCAAAATCAGATAATTTAGAATACTAAATTAAAGTACTGACTTGGAAACTTTAAAAATTCTAAAAGATCTTGAAATTAATTTGAACTCTGTGAATTTAATTTTTTTTTATCTAAGGCCTCATCCTCACTTTCAAAGTCAGATAATTTAGAACAATTATGCCTAATTCTAGTATATTGGCTAAATGGAATGTTATTCTTCCAATTTTTTAGATGACCACTCTTGGTGTCAACAAAACTATTCCTATCAACTGTTTTCTTATGATTTTTCACTATAACCCTATTGTCTACTGGTTCCTTCATAAGATTGATATCTAAAAATACAATACTATCCTGTGAACAGGTGCCACTAAATTCTAAATCAAAACAATTTTCATTGATATATGTTGAGAACTGTGAAAGGGAAAGGGACGAACCTCTCCACAGTATAATCACATCATCAATGTACCTGTAATACTTCACAATTTTACTTTCAAAGGGGTTATTATTCCATATATATTCTCTCTCAAAATCATCCATAAAAATGTTGGCATATGAAGGGGCAAACGTAGTCCCCATTGCCGTTCCTTTTAGCTGTAAATAAAAAGAATCTTCAAATTCAAAATAATTATGAGACAGAATAAAAGAAATAGAATCCAAAATAAATTGTAAATGTATATCTGGGATATCGTAATACATGAATGCCCGTTGGATTGCTTTAATACTCTTCTCATGTTTGATGTTAGTATACAAGGAGGATACATCATAAGTAGCCCACCAAAAATCCTCTTCCCATTTCAACCCCTCAAAGATGTTAATTGCTTCAGTAGTATCCTTTAGAAAGGCCCTAGTGTTCTTAACTATTGGTTGGAGATAGTAATCTACATACTTTGAAAGGTTAAGACATAAGGAACCAATCCCACATATAATGGGCCTCCCTGGGGGTCTAGTTAGGCACTTATGCACCTTAGGCAGGTGGTAGAATATAGGTACTTAAGGGTTTTTTTGGATAATAAAGTTGACCTCATCCCGTGATAGGATGTCATCTTCTTTAGCTTTCATAACCAAAGTATTTAATTCTTTTTGAAAAGTAATTGTAGGATCATTATCCAATTTTTTATAAACACATGTATCACCCAATAGTCTGTTCGCCTCAGCAACATAATCTATTCTATTTTGGACCACTAGTCCCCCTCCCTTATCAGAGGCTCTCAGAACAATATTCTTATTATTTTTAAGTGTCTCTAAGTAATTTCTCTCCTTGTAGCTTAAGTTGTCATTATACTTATTTACTGTACACTTGGGTAATTTCATATTTAATTCTTCACAAACCAATTTGTTAAAAACAGGCAGTTGATCACCCTGCATATTTACCGGATAAAACAGGGATTTCCCTTTTAAATTGGAATGACGTATTGGTCTAGCTTCTCCATATTCAGAGAGATCTGAGAGGTTTAGATCTATAGGATCTATAGGGTCAACCGCTTTGGCTAGATCCAAATTCACAGAGTTCAAATTAATTTCAAGATCTTTTAGAATTTTTAAAGTTTCCAAGTCAGTACTTTAATTTAGTATTCTAAATTATCTGATTTTGAAAGTGAGGCTGAGGCCTTAGATAAAACATTTTTAGAAAAGAGATATGAGAACGAATTATTAAAGTTAGCAAAACTAAGAGCCAAGAATTTGGATAGGAATAGACTTTTAAACAATACAAATAAACATTTAAGTAATAGTGAGGATAGGAACAATCAAATACGTTTCATAACAACTTATAGTGAGGGTGCTGGTGTAATAAAAAAGATATTAAATAAACATTGGGGCATTCTTAAGTCTGATCCCATTTTGGGAAAGATAGTTACGGATAAACCGTCTATAACTTTTAGGAAGAACAAAAATTTGAAGAACCATCTAGCCCCAAGTAAATTGAGGAAAGATGTGAACAGTGACCCGAGGATCAATAAAAATAAAAATACTCTAAGCAATTGGTTATCCCTTCCAACAGACACATACAAATGCAATAAGAGTAAATGTAACATGTGCTCATTTGTTAAAAGAGGAAATAAGTTCAGTAATTCTGATGGTACAGAACAATTTGAAATCAGACACAGATGTAATTGTGAATCAACATACACAGTATATTTGTTAAGGTGTAAATGTGATCTGATCTACATTGGGCGTACCAAAAGGAAGACTAGAACCAGGTTTAATGAACATTTATACAAAATAAAAAATGGCTTCAAAAAGCATAGTGTACCGAATCATTTCTCTTCAGTTCATGATAGTGACCAAGAGGCCTAGAAGTTCAAATAATAGATTGGATACCACCTAATAATTGCAATAGATTAAGGACTTTAAGACAAAGAGAAACAGAATGGATTTATAAATTAAAAAGTTTGAATCCTTCTGGACTTAACATTGACGTAGATGTACAGGCCTTCTTGTAATTGAATGTTCCCAATATTTGCTTTTTTCCAGCTCGTGCTTTTTTCCAGCTCTTGTATTTTTAGTTATTTAGTTTTTTAACATTTTGGTTTTTTATACCCCTGGTTTAGAAATATTAATATGAATTGTTTTTGAATATCACTGAACTGATGCCTGTCTTTTTCATATCATTTCAGGAATTCACATCCACTTATAGATAAAAAATTGTTCTTTTTATATATCAACTCTATATAGATACATTTGGAAAAGTTGAATTCTTTGTATATAATTTTGTGTAATTTTATGAATTTTTATGTATGATTATGATTTACCTCTGTAATGTGAGTTTTAGGAATGTGAGGTTCAATTAACTTTAGATTGTAACTATTTATCAACTTTTTAATAAGTGTATAAGTGTGTATAAATTTTATATTATTAAATTGTTGTTAGCAAGTATCTATGCTGTTTTTAATGTAAGCTTTTTATGTGATGGTTTTAATATGCTATGATATAATAGCTATTTTTAAGCATGTGTGCGAATACACGCTAAGAATAACAATCATTGTATTCACATGATAATACTGTTCAATTTCAAAAGTATTTTATTTACTGTGAAATATCCACTTGTATTTAAGCCGTGATTACGGCACATGTAATGTTCCCTAGTTATTGTAACTTTCTATGTACACGCAATGTCGGTGGTAAAAGAGGGTGTGTGCCTATAGCGAATCCTGGTTGTTTAGTGTCAATACCCTATCAGGGGAAAGTACCGGCTTCAAATAGTGACACCTCCCTCCGTTCATCATCTTGCTCTTGAAAAAGCCCGGGCGTACTCCGGGGGAAACGCGTTGAGCTCTTTAAACTGATTAGAAAGGACTGGATGAAGTTCCCCGCTGTGATCCTAGCTGTGTGCAGTTTCCAGAAGTGGCGGTGAGACGTACAAGCTAGCTGTGGGCTTTCCTTATCTGGACCGTATATGTTCACATCATAGATTGTGAAAGGCTTGTTTTTACCTACCTTTTGTAAGTAGGATTTGTATTGTGTCGTGCATACCTGTGAATAAAACTACTACCTTGAATCTGGTCCCTCTGTGCTGTTCTTTTTTTACAGTCAAAATTGCATCACGTTTTTATCCAGTGTGGTGAGAGAGACACAGGACGGAGAACGGCTGCACTAGGACCTGCTGAAAAAATTAACATTGATGGTGGAATCATTCTCACACCCCTATATGCCATAGAGGACTTGTCGGGCTGTAAGATTGTTGGTAACATTGTTACTATTTACTCTATAACACCGACTGTGAAGCGCTGCTTTTTGTTTGTTTTGTTCTATACATCTGGTACTATTCATGTAAAATACATATCTATATCTATCTATCTATCTATCTATCTATCTATCTATCTATATATATATATATATATATATATATATATATATATATAGGAATAGAAATACAGGTATTGGTATACAGTATAAAGATATATATAGAAATATGTATTTACAATAAAAGGACATTATCCTGTGAGTGAAGAACATTGAAATGTGACATATTTAGTACATATACAGTAAAACACAAAAATACATAAATATGTCTCTACACACATATTTACATATCTAGACATGTATATGTATATATCTCCATGTTAAAGTCCTTTGAATGCCTTTTTTTTTCTTACACCTAAGGCCTCATATCTTTGAGCCCTTTTAACATTTTAATGCAATTTTTTTTAAAAAAGAGTTTTTATCAGACAGTGTTATGAGTGTAACTGTACTTTTAAATTTATTTTTGATGTTTTTTTGTGCCACTTTTTTGTTGCGTTTAACAGTAAATCAGAGCTCTAAAGTTGCGCTAACCCGACACTCGTTAAATACGATCACGCTCCGGTTTACTTTCAACTCATAATTTGTGCTCTACTTCTGACCTGCACAAACTGCTGCAATATACACCTTAGCATTTGTGCGCAACAGTTAGCTCCACTCGTAATCTAACCCTTAGTAAGGTGATCACATTAACAGCATTGGTCACTGGGCCATTTTCAATATTCTTTACTAAAATCAATGCACACATTCTACATATTTTTATGTATTTTTACAAATCTATTATATGAATATAATAATGGCATATTGAGAATCTGCTAGGCCTGCTGAAAAAACAATACTTAATTTTTGTGGGTCACTCATTGATATTTGATCTACAGTAGGTAGCCAAATAAACCTCAAAATTGGCTCAGCACTGGGGTGAAAAAAATGCTTAGCAGCGAAAGGGTTAAAAGGACTTAAAACATAAATATTAAGTTGGAGCTGTAAAGTGCGTAAGCAGCTTAAATAAAAATATTGTTTTAGTCTATTTTAATGGAGAAATCAGCAGCTTTATGTTCATTTTTGCAATCTTGAGTAAAGAAACGCTTCTATGCATTTTCAATTTTCCAGGGGTCAGCTCATCTTATCAAGAACCGTGTAGGATTGGTATGGGCTTCCCCTACCCAAGTGGATTCTTTTTAAACAATCTCTGGAGACCTGTATTCTGCAACTTAACCATTTTTCCAGCTGAACAGATCAAAACTTGTCTAAAAGGCAAACTAATATATCTGATGGGAGACTCTACTCTGCGCCAGTGGTTCCTGAACTTAGCTCAGATTCTGAAAAGTATGTAGTAATGTTTTCTTGTCTTACATAACAATGACAGTTGGTTATTACTATTTGTGTAATAGAAAAAAATATTCTATCATGAAAGAGACAGATTTATAAATGAGTATGATCAAGAAGTGCCTATCTGCCAGTGACCAATGGGAGGGAGTACCACTCAGCCAATCAGCATTAGTACAGTATAGATACTTTATTAGTTTCATTCGTTTAATATTACATTTAAACAGCTTTTACTTCCCATTTTTGGGCAGGAAAAAAAATAATTAAGCATGTTTAACTATTGTTCTTTCATATGAAAGTACATGACTACAGAATCCAATTTATATATGGTGAATGCTAATTTTGCTTAAAGGGACAATGCTTAAAGGGACATTACATTTAAAACTCAAGTTGCCATAAAGTGTTGAAATATACATAAACTTTTTTATGCACTTTTATTATTTATCTTGCAGTGTGTTTGCTTCACTAGAGAGGCTGAAGTGCATTCTGTGGAATACAGAATCCTGCCCCTCCTACATACTATACAGTATTCAGATATAAACTAGCACTTGCAAAAATCACCCAGTTAGCCAAAGCCTTGGAAATCAAGATAAATTACATTAAAGGGACAGTCTAGGCCAAAATACACTTTCATGATTCAGATAGGGCATGTAATTTTAAACAATTTTCCAATTTACTTTTATCACCAATTTTGCTTTGTTCTCTTGGTATTCTTAGTTGAAAGCTTAACCTAGGAGGTTCAAATGCTAATTTCTTAGACCTTGAAGGCCACCTCTTTTCAGAATGCATTTTAACAGTTTAACACCATTAGAGGGTGTTAGTTCACGTGTTTCATATAGATAACACTGTGGTCGTGCACGTGAAGTTATCTGAGAGCAGGCACTGATTGGCTAAACTGCAAGTCTGTCAAAAGAACTGAAATAAAGGGGCAGTTTGCAGAGGCTTAGATACAAGATAATCATAGAGGTTAAAAGTATATTATTATAACTGTGTTGGTTATGCAAAACTGGGGAATGGGTAATAAAGGGATTATCTATCTTTTAAAACAATACAAATTCTGGTGTAGACTGTCCCTTTAAGCGGGCTTTTCAATTATAGTTTTTTTTTTTCCTATTTTTAATGCAGATCCTTAGCATTACAGAGAATAATTTATAATGCATAAATAAAAAAAATACAAAAGTGGAATCAGCACAACCCTTTTTAGTCATGTATCAATAAGATCTATAACATGACAAGGTCTCTCTATATCTATTTATTTATTGCTGACATGCATCAATCTTTAACAATAGGCTAACTGGTACAACTATAATGGCTACAAACCGAAAAGGATCTTTGTATGCTCTTTCATTTTATCACATATTACCACCAGTTAAATATCCCACTCTGATGGGATTCTATATACATCCTCTACAATTTGATAATTAATTCTCCAAACCTCTCAGCTTTTTTTAGATGTGGATGAGAGTTTGGCAATAATTGTTGTTAGTAAGGACAAAAGGAGACATATAATTAAGATGTTCTATAGAATAAAATTATAAACAGTAACACTTGAACTTGTAATTCAACAAATATAAAATGGCTGCAAAAATAACGACCCTTAAAATATATTTAGATATGTACCAACAAGTAGGAATGTTTTTAAATTTAGTTACTTTTTTCCCATCAGGTCTCAAGAATTTGGATCTTCACAGATCTGGATTGGAATCAATGCTTCTAGCTATAGATATGGACCAGAACATCCGGTTGCAATGGAAAAAGCACAGTCACCCAATTGTAGCAAGTCATTTTTACTTGGTCAAAGATGATGCATACATTAGTGAGGAAATAGACCGTCTGGCTGGAGGTCCAGAGACTGTCATTGCCATTACACTGGGGCAACACTTCAGACCATTTCCCATCCTCCTTTTCATCAGGAGGGTGATAAGTGTACGCAGAGCTGTAGAACATCTATTGCTCCGCAGTCCAGAAACCAAGGTTATTATTAAGGCTGAAAATACTCGAGAAATAAGCACTAATGTAGAGAGGTTCAGTGACTTTTATGGGTTCCTCCAGTATATGATTGTAAAAGATCTCTTCCAGGATCTCAGTGTTGGTGTTGTTGATGCCTGGGATATGACAATTGCTTCTAATTCAAACAATGTACATCCATCAGATAGTGTTGTCAGAAACCAGATCAATTTGTTTCTATCATACATTTGCTAAACTTAAATTGTGCCTTCTATTAATTACTGAACAGAAGTCCACAATATATTCTCAAGAAGGTAAACTGAGGAAAAATACAACAAAATAACTCTTTATATAGTTAGTACATGACATTTTTTAAACAATCTTGGTCTATACTACAGGAGTAAAGACAATTCTAGAAGTCATTCATCTGCTATTTGCAAACCATATAGTGGAGAAAATAAATAAAAATACAAAAGTGTATTTACTAAAAGCCCTGAGATTAGTTTACCACTTGTACTCAATGAAAAAAGATAATAATTAAATGTAGTAAAAGTGTTGTTGCCTGTGCAATGTCAGCAAATTCTTCTATGAATTTTGATGGATTGTGGATTATGGATTGCGGCACAATTTTTAATACTTTCTCACAAAAGTAATCTGTAATAATTTAAACTGTCCTGTATAATGCAACATTAGGTTTGCCTAAATTGTTTGCCAAGCACGTTAATTTAACTTGTGCCTGTAAGTTAGTATTTAGAGTCAAAGATGTTATATTAGCAGACAACTCTTTTTATGCCAATACATTCTTCTTGAACCTATCTACCCGTAAGAGTTTCTGAAACAATTTCCCCTGTATTAGGTTTCTGGAGGATGATTCCTATTATTATTATGATTGAGGATAGATAACCCCCACTTACCTCACCAAACAGCTAATGAACTCCCCCAAGCTTCAGGAAGTGGTGATCAGCACCACCCTCTTTCCAACCTCCTGGGCACTCTCCCACATATCTATATGCCCCCCCACACACACCTTATTCAAACCCCAAATGCTCTTCCATCATTCCTCACACCCAACCAGACATTAAAAGGCCAAGGTAATGCCAATATTTTCTCTATTTTAATTGGTTCAAAATTATCCATTTTACCTACTGAAGTGTAGTAAATTGTTTAAGTAGTTCCTTTACCTTAATTGAATCATTTGAAATAAATGATTTTGCCTGTTGGAAATTCCACCTTTACTGCAAATTTGAATTCTGAATTAATGGGTACAGAAAAACTATTTGAACAAGATCCAGAAGATGAAATGACTGATGTTGGTGGGAGAGTTACAATGATCATTTTTAATTGTTTTCTCAGACAGATATTAGGATGGTTTATTAAATACTGCTTCAGCATTCTCGTCAACTAGTTAGGAATACAACTGTCAAAATTAACACCACTTACTATTTTGGTTAATGTCTTCAGTTGTAGTGGAAATTTTGTCTAAGGCATTTGAGGTCTAATTATGGTGGTGGTGGAAATGGCTTTTGCAACAGTTAGGATTTGTTTGTGTAGAGGGTAGAAGGTCATTTTGTGCACTTGTCTTAATGCACCTTCGAGATAGCGAAAGCCAGAACAGGATTTTATTAATTTTTACATATGTTTAAAAAATTACAGTTAGTGGTAAGCGATTGTTCAATAAATATTTTCTTTTAAATGTAATGAGGAAATGCAATGAGTCCAAGAATGTTATTTATCTTACTAAATATATAAGGAGCATAAAAGGAGGCTGAACTAGGATCTGTAAATACCTATAGTAAATAAAAGAAAATTACTTTTGCAATAATGAGTTTGTTAACCTAGAGAGTTAAATGGTCTATCTGTAATACATTTGATAAGTATAAATATGATGTTAACAGATAAAGCTGTGATGCAGTCCATTTCAGCAAAAGAGTTTTAGTGGATATTTAAATTACAATTACAACCCCAATTCCAAAAAAGTTGGGACAGTATTGAAAATGCAAATGAACTAACAAAAAGAGACATTTGAAAATTCAATTCACCTTGTACTATATTGAAAACACATTATTAACACATTATTTGATGTTTTAATTTGTGAGTTTAATGTATTTTTGAAAATATACACTCATTTCAAATCTGATGACTGCAACACACTCCAACAAGGTTGGGACAGTCGACTTTTTACCAATGTGTACCAATGTGTAACATCACCTTTTCTTTAAAAACACAAGTTTTAGCAAGTTTAGCAAGCAGAATTTCCCCCCATTCATCCATTATGCATGTGTTTGTTGCCCGATTGGTTCTGACCTTGGATTTCCTGACTACTCTTTTGGTTTCTTATTCTGCTTCCTGTGACTGTTTGGTTTGACCCCTGGATTGTCGACTCCGCTTTGACCTTCCCTGTCTCTTCCTGTTATCCAGCTCCTTATTATACTCTTATACTATAATCGTGAGAGTGTATCTCCCAGCGCTTAGTGTGAGTAGATTCCTATTGACTCCTAAAAGCCAAGGGTCCCTAGCTAGCCCTAAAAATTAACAACAGAAATTAGTTAGAGCTCAAGGAGTGCCTAATGAGTGGTAAGGCAAAGGAAATGGTTACCATTTAAAACATATCTATTTTTATGTTAACAAATACATATACATGTTATCATGGATCCATGCTATAAACAAGAAAATACAAAATTCAGATTATAAAATTAATAATACAAATATATTAAAAAGTACAAATCTGGATAAAAATGCAATTAAAAATGTTGATCAATGACTTCAAGGAGCTCCTCCATAAACGGCATATATTTTGGTTAATAAAGCAATCTTAAGAGACCCCTAATACCCCTACTTCTACTCCGGCACTTAAGTTAAAGTCTCCTGACTAAGTGGAGGAAAGCTGCTTATAATTTAGGCACTAGATTAGGAGCGACCGACGGATAACATCTGAGCGCTTCATTCAGCAATATCAGCCTACGCAAGTGACACCGCTTGCAGAGTTAGCCAGTCTGAGGTTTTTTTATCCTGCTCCGGAGGGTCGGGGATCCGCTCCGGAGCCTTGCAGGACTAACTGTCATATAATTGTCTCTCCTTTCAGGATATAACAACTTACTATTGTTTACTGTGCCTTTAAGACTGTTATTTGCCTTACCCTATTTAAACTCATTCTGGTTACCTCACAGTGCTTGGTATTTTCCTCCTTGGAGCCTGTAACCTGAGCCTCACTCTTGCTGACCTCGTTAGCAATCTCCAGCTGTCAGTCCTAGACAGATCCTCTGTTCACTTCAGGGGTTTCCATGCTACTTTCTGCTGCAACCTTGTGCTGTGACGTCACACACCATCCTGTTTACTTCAGACCGGGTGAGTCCTGTAAGCTAGCTCTTCTGCTGCATTTAACTCCACATAAGGTACCTTATTATTGTTATTTAAAACTTATTACTACCTTATACCGCAGTGTGAACTCTGGGACTTTTGTGCAACTTAGTTCTGAACCATTCCTGACTTTCCTTTCAACTAAAACACAGTAAGCTTACTATATTTTGTTCCTCATTATTCTTAGAATTGGTAAGTCTATCTTTTAAGTAATCTGCTGTGAATGCTGCGCCCATCAGCTATAGATTACTTTGAGAAGCATACCTAAATTAAGGAAGATATCCAACTTCACACTGTTCTCTCTTAACAGTTGTTGAAGTATGATATCTACCACACACAATATATTTTTATCTAAGAGTAACTTATTTCTACAGTTGTGGTTCTTAAAACATACGCTTTATTAAATGTTTTACAGGAAAGGAAACCTGCACGACATATAAAGTGTCATTCTGAAATAGGAATAGGAATTGTTCTATCAGCATTTATTCCAATCCTACAATAACCTGTGCATATTGTTACACACTTGTTACATAATACCAAGCCTGAAAATGAACCCAGTAGATTTGGTTACTCATGTTCAAAGTTTAACAGATAAGGTTGAGTCAATGGCACAAGCTTTGGCTTCTGTGCAACAAGAAAATATAACTTTAAAACAGTATATTAAAGAAATTGCAGACAAACAGAAGGTTGATATTAACCCTGAACCCACTCTCTCAGCACCAGATACATTCTCAGGTGATAGGAAGCATTTCAGAGAATTTAGAAATGCATGTTATCTGATTTTTTCACTAAAACCCAGAACCTATCCCTCAGATCATACTAAAGTTTTGACAACTATATCATATTTAAGGGGAGAGCCACGCATATGGGCAAATACATTTTTTGAAAGTAATGACCCCATTCTGTACTCCTTGGATGCATTTTTTTCAGCTATGTCACAATTATATGATGATCCTTTTAAACAGCAAACAGAAGAGAATGCTATGAGATCTCTAAGACAGCTAAAGAGACCTGTAGAGGATTACATAGCTGAATTCAAAAAATGGTCAAAGGATGCTGGGTGGAATGATTTATCTTTAAAAAATCAATTTAGGTTGGGTCTTTCAGAAGCTCTAAAAGATGAGTTGACCCGAGTAGAACCCCCTGCTACTCTAGAAAGTCTAATAAACCTTAGTATATCATTAGACAGACGTTTAAGGGAACGCAAACAGGAGAGATATTTAGGGGATCAGGTATTAAAACGAACACCAGTATACAACACTAAGTCTACTACCATTACATCCCACGAACCCATGGAGATTGGGGTCATCAAAGGACCACTTAATCCCCAGGAGAAACTACGTCGCAGACAGAATAATCTCTGCATGTACTGTGGATCAAGTGAACATACTGTCAAAGATTGCCACATTCTAGCCCGCTTGAAAAAGGGTAAGAAGAACAATAATGGATACTGTTTAAATTTACATAACGTGAATACTAATCAATGCTCACTCTCTATTCTCATACAGTGGGGGAACAATCGACTTCACAACAGAGCTATCATTGACTCCGGTGCCAGCACTAATTATATTGATTTCTCATACACTGTAAATAATAAAATTCCACTAATAAAGAAATCAGTTTCTGTGTCACTTCGTGTCATTGATGGGAATCCATTACCATCTGGTCCAATTGAATACCAAACAATTCCACTGCGTGTTACCATATCTGAAAATCACACTGAGTACATCACTTTTGATGTAGTTCCTTCTCCTATCTATCCAATCATATTTGGACTCTCCTGGTTAAAATTACATAACCCAGTAATATGCTGGAAGACATGTAAGGTTCAATTTACTTCAGATTACTGTCTCTCCACTTGTTCTATTAATCAATACCTATTACTCACTGACTCTGATATAATACCTCCCGAGTATTCAGACTTCCATGATGTCTTTAGCAAACAAGAGGCAGAAAACCTACCCCCCCAAGGAAGTATGATTGTCCCAATGAACTGCTCCCTGGGGCAGACATTCCATGTGGACACATTTTCCCCTATCAAAACCAGAACTAGAATACTTAAGGGGATATTTAGATGAAAATCTACGCAAAGGATTCATTAGGCCCTCCACATCACCTGCAGGGGCTGGCATGTTTTTTGTCAAAAACAAAGACAACAGTATACGTCCTATTGTAGATTACAGGGAGCTTAACTTACGCACAAAAAAGAACAGATATCCTCTACCCTTAATTCCCGAGTTAATTGAGAGACTTGAGGGGGCTCTGTTTTTTACAAAATTAGATCTCAGAGGAGCATACAATTTGATCAGAGTTCGGGAAGGTGACGAATGGCTCACAGCGTTTCGTACAAGATACGGTCTATACGAGTACACTGTGATGCCATTCGGCCTGTGTAACGCTCCCGCAACCTTCCAGTTCCTGATTAACGATATCTTTAAGGATTATCTAGACATTTTTGTAGTGATATATCTCGATGATTTATTGATATATTCAAATACACTGCCAGAACATACAAAACATGTCAGATTGGTTTTAACACGATTAAGGGAAAATCACGTGTACGCAAAACCTGAAAAGTGTGTTTTTCACAGTAACAATATCACATTTTTAGGTTACGTGATCACCCCCAATGGCATTAACATGGAAACTACTAAAATCCAGACCATTCAACAATGGCCAATACCTACTAGTAAAAAACAAGTGCAAAGATTTATGGGCTTCGCGAATTTTTATCGAAAATTCATTAAGAACTTTGCCCATCTAACTAAACCACTTGTTAAACTCACAAAATCTGATCAAAAGTTTCAGTGGACTAAAGAAACTCAAGAAGTCTTTGACAATCTTAAACTCCAATTAACCACAGCACCTATCCTAACATTTCCCAACCCATCGCTGCAGTATGTTCTAGAGGTTGACGCCTCGGATTTTGCCATAGGTTCAGTGTTATCACAAAGATTGTCATTAAAGGATCCCTTACATCCAGTGGCATTCTATTGCAGGGTGATGAAAGCTTCAGAACTTAATTATGCCATCGGTGAGAAGGAATTGCTTGCCATAAAATCCTCTTTAGAACACTGGCGACATCTGTTGGAGGGTACTTCGATACCCATACTCATCTACACAGACCATCGAAATTTACAATACCTTAAAACTAATAGAACCCTTACATCCAGACAAGCCAGATGGAACTTATACTTTAATAGATTCAACTTCCTAATTACCTATAGACCATCCTCAAAAAACGGAAAAGCTGACGCTCTATCACGAATGTATGAAAAACCTTCTATGCCTCACCTTAAACAAACAGTCATTCCGTTGGAACAAATCGTTGGTCTTACCCAAGAATCCACCATAAGATTCAAACAACAGCAACGGTTGGATAAAACATTACCCAGTCTGAAACTCAATCAACGGAGGGATGACCTCTACTGTTTTGAGGATAAGGTCTACGTTCCAACCACTCTCAGACAATCCGTTCTTCAAACTAATCATGACAATCCTTTGGCAGGACATCCGGGTGTCAATAAAACCATGGATTTAATAAAAAGAGATTTCTGGTGGCCCAAACTTACTCAAGACATACAAGATTATATCAAATCTTGCAAAATCTGTACCACTAAGAAGCATACTACTAACCAACCTTATGGGAAGTTAATATCTCTACCAACACCAACTAGACCCTGGACAGACATAGCTCTTGATTACATTGTTGAGCTACCACTCTCCACTAACAATAATACCATTCTAGTCGTCACAGACTTATTCAGTAAAATGGTACACTTTATTCCAACCAACAATCTACCATCAGCTGCAAAGACCGCAGACTTATTGTTTCATAATGTTATCAAATTACACGGTTTACCACAATGTCTTACATCTGACCGAGGATCGCAATTCACCAGTAAATTCTGGACTGAGTTGTGTAAGAAATTGAACATCCAAACCAGATTCAGCACATCATTTCATCCTCAGACTAATGGACAGACTGAGCGTAGCAATAAATGGTTAGAACAATTCCTTCGCTGTTATGTTAATTCCAAACAGGATGATTGGACCACCTATTTACCTTACGCGGAATTCGCGTATAATAACGCTAAACATTCTACCACAAAATATTCTCCATTTTATATCAATTATGGATACAATCCATCATTCGACATTGACTCAAAAGAAGAAAGCATCTGTCCGTTGGTGAATGATTTAGTTAACACTATTCAGGAAACCTTTTCATCTGTCCAGGAAAATATAGATCAAGCAAAACTGTTTCAGGGACATTATTATGATAAGAAAAGAAGACCTGGTCCAGCTTACTCAGTTGGTGATAAAGCTTGGCTCTCTACCAAAAATTTGAAGCTGAACTATCCATCCCGTAAACTGGGATCCCTGTTTATTGGACCTTTTTCCATCAAGTCAATTGTTAATGACAATGCTGTTACCTTACAATTGCCGTCAACTATGAAGGTGCACCCAACCTTCCACGTGTCTTTGCAAAAACCTTATCATCATACCCGAAATATAGTAGATACTGAAGTTTCAACACCAACTGATCCTGACTGTGAATATGAGATCCACTCCATTCTTGATTCAAGACGACACAGAGGTGAGCTGCAGTACCTTATTCATTGGAAGGGGTATCCTTCTGAGGATGATTCCTGGGAGCCTGCGGCTAATCTCACGGCACCTCGGTTGGTTGCCCAGTTTCATAGACGGAATCCGGATAGGCCCAGGTGTTGATCTTCGGAGCCGATCCTTGTTGGGGGCGTTCTGTCATATAATTGTCTCTCCTTTCAGGATATAACAACTTACTATTGTTTACTGTGCCTTTAAGACAGTTATTTGCCTTACCCTATTTAAACTCATTCTGGTTACCTCACAGTGCTTGGTATTTTCCTCCTTGGAGCCTGTAACCTGAGCCTCACTCTTGCTGACCTCGTTAGCAATCTCCAGCTGTCAGTCCTAGACAGATCCTCTGTTCACTTCAGGGGTTTCCATGCTACTTTCTGCTGCAACCTTGTGCTGTGACGTCACACACCATCCTGTTTACTTCAGACCGGGTGAGTCCTGTAAGCTAGCTCTTCTGCTGCATTTAACTCCACATAAGGTACCTTATTATTGTTATTTAAAACTTATTACTACCTTATACCGCAGTGTGAACTCTGGGACTTTTGTGCAACTTAGTTCTGAACCATTCCTGACTTTCCTTTCAACTAAAACACAGTAAGCTTACTATATTTTGTTCCTCATTATTCTTAGAATTGGTAAGTCTATCTTTTAAGTAATCTGCTGTGAATGCTGCGCCCATCAGCTATAGATTACTTTGAGAAGCATACCTAAATTAAGGAAGATATCCAACTTCACACTGTTCTCTCTTAACAGTTGTTGAAGTATGATATCTACCACACACAATATATTTTTATCTAAGAGTAACTTATTTCTACAGTTGTGGTTCTTAAAACATACGCTTTATTAAATGTTTTACAGGAAAGGAAACCTGCACGACATATAAAGTGTCATTCTGAAATAGGAATAGGAATTGTTCTATCAGCATTTATTCCAATCCTACAATAACCTGTGCATATTGTTACACACTTGTTACACTAACTTCAACACCGGCAGTGGGAGCCGCTGAGGAGGCCTGGCACCAGTTAAGACCGGAAGATAAAAGTAAGTGACAACTGGACAATTACGAGTCAACAGTCCCATACAACCTGACATAATCACTTACACACACATCTGGGCAAGTGACTGGCCCGCAATTGCAGAGGCTAATATACCTTGAAGACTCTGAGCGTAGTACCCATTTTGGCGTGCAACGCCATTTTTTAAATTACTTGTACTTGAGACTTTTGGGGTGGCCTGGCTGTGTTAGCGGCAGAATTCCGCCCTTCCATTTTCAACTGTGGTAACCGGGCCGTGATCGCGTAGCTACATAGGAGAGCTGACTGCTCATACCGCTGAACTAAGGAACTCTTTACCTACCAGGATCACAATCCAGACTAAATCTCTGAGGAGCCCGGCCTCCCGTTAGTGCGAGGGCCCTGTAGCATTGAGTGGTGGTCGGCTTGAGAGGCGAGGTGAGTGCTGCTTGCAGCCTGTGTAACGTTAGTCAGGAGTGGGCTATATTTTGAATACCTTCACCACCATAAAAGGCGGTAGTCCTGGTCTGGGCGTCCTAACACAGCAGCAGATATAAACCCTAACGGTAAAGGTGTTACTAGACTACCCAGACGCAGATATATCAGGCTACTCACAGGGATACAGAGAGGCATGAAACTAGGCCCTAAATATATTTAAAGAAGAAGCCCATACAAACGGACAAGCTCTCAGGCACTCTGTATATTGGAGGTATAAAAGGATAAGCTACAGCAATAGTTTGCATAATAGGCGATTAATAGAGCCTTTTACCATATATAGAAGAGGAATTCTGCATTTAAAAGTGCTGGGCTCGGGCGTATCCCACATCAATAACATAAGAAGCAGCAAACCCTCTGCCCTAACGCTTGAAAGGCTTGGTGCAAAAAATATTTGTCCTCCTTATCTAGAACTGGAGATTTTGCAGGTTGTTTACTCATTAACCTGCATGTCTCTAACATAAGGGAGTGTAAGACATTGCAGGCCAGCTAGCCACTTGAACACAAATCCAGATAAAAGACACTCTCCCCACTGACTTTATTAATTGCTGGGGAGTAAGTTGCACATATTGGTGGGCTACCCTGGACTGAAAGGCTCCTGAAATTCTTAGACAAAGCATCCTCCCTACAGCCTAGTAAAGCACTAATTTAGGAGGCATTATAGGTGCAAAGCAAGAGTGGGTGAACATAAGGAAAAGAGGACATGAATAAGCAAGTTTACAGCTGCCTAGGTGGCTGACGCAGTTTACATAGCAATAGCTTTTCCTGTTCTGTATCTAAAACTCCACACCACTTCAGCCACCCCTGACCCTTCCTGAAAGCCAAGGCCTCTGTTTCTACCAGCTGTGAAGGGAGGTGCGGATCCATAGTGTCTCTCCCCCTCCTTTCCTGCTCTACCTCCTAGAGCGGGTCATACCCTACTCCCCTTTCCCGGCTGAGCCCAGTGGTGGCACTTTCCCTGGGGAGAGACACGCCATATTAAGGAATACCAGCCCCAGAGGCCAGTTTACATAGCAATAGCTTTTCCTGTTATGTATCTAAAACTCCACACCACTTCAGCCACCCCTGACCCTTCCTGAAAGCCAAGGCCTCTGTTTCTACCAGCTGTGAAGGGAGGTGCGGATCCATAGTGTCTCTCCCCCTCCTTTCCTGCTCTACCTCCTAGAGCGGGTCATACCCTACTTCCCTTTCCCGGCTGAGCCCAGTGGTGGCACTTTCCCTGGGGAGAGACACGCCATATTAAGGAATACCAGCCCCAGAGGCCATTTCCTGCCCGCCCCTCAGCCTGACCACCCTGTAGCCACTGCTGAAATAGCCTTGTACTAGAGACATTCCTCACTTATCTAACTTATTCAGCTTGGCCATGAGGTGCTAAATCCTGCGTCACCCCTCCCCACTGGTGCGAAAAAGCTGTGCCTGCCAGGTCTCCCCAGCTGAGACCCTTCTTTTTTCTTCTATAAGACCTCTGATATACTATACACCTGCAACTAAAGGTCCTGCTATACAATGTCACAGCAAGCCAAAAGGAAGTCGAAGGGACCCCATCCCTCAAAGCATACAGTCCGGGATCATTTCCAACCCATTAGAGATCCTATACCGGACATTTCAGATGATGACAGATCCATTTCTCCACCTCTATCTGAAGGTAGGGCTAGTGTGCGGAGCTCACCACCCTCCCGCACGCAGAATGAAATAATCACCATTGACTCTATAAAACTGCTATTGGACCAACAAACCCAATCCTTTGCAAAACGATTCGACAAACTAGAGAGGTCTTTTGATGACCTTAGGAAGGACATTGTCACAGTAAACGAGAGAACAGATATTATAGAACGCAAACAGGAAGACCTACTAGTAGATCATACGAACTGGGTTAGCTATACTCAAAATCTAGCAGACCAGGTGTCCTCACTGGAAGCGAAACTAGCAGACCTAGAAGACCGTTCCAGACGGAACAATATTAGAATACGAGTAATTCCTGAGTCTGTGGGCCCTCAGGAACTAGAAAAGTATGCCCAAGCACTCTTCAGAGCTATTATGGGTCCTGCAGGGGAACATGATGCGAGAATTGATAGAATACACAGAGCGGCCAGACCGCAGAATCTCCCAATGGATAAACCTAGAGATACCATAAACAAGCTCCATTACTATTCCTTCAAAGACAGACTTTTGAAAGTGACCCTGAGACAACCTCAACTCCCAGAACAATTTAAAGACATTGCACTGTACCCAGATCTGTCCTCCTTTACACTTCAACAAAGGAGAAGATTCAATGAATCTACCAGAGTCCTACGATTGCACCAAATCCGGTACAGATGGGGATTTCCTACAAAGCTGATCATCACCAAAGATGGCGCTCAACACACAGCCCTTACTCCGCGGCAGGCTCAGAACCTGCTGAGGGTTGGAATTTGCCTTCAGGAAATGTGGATGGCGATCCTCCTCGCCCGCAGAGAGAAGGACCCCCGCTAAGACCTGGGGGCACAGGCCTGGAACCCAGGCAGGCAGGAACCAGTTCGGCAAGATCTGGTCCGATGATCCAATCTCCTTCACCATCTGCAGAGGACTATCTCCTATCTACAACATGACTTCAATTGGTCGTGACACAGGCTAACTCTTGTTGGCCAGCTCTCTTTGAGGACTGAGACTGTTTCAAGTGCCTGACGTTGCCAGAGGACTGGTAACGTACCAAAGAATGAACTTCTTACTAATTGTTAATTGTTTACTGTTTAATGTTTCTATAGGTGAACTGCATAGTACTAATGCTTAATTCAGGTTAGCAAATCACTCCCTAATTAAGTCATGTTACTAAAGGGCACTCTTTACCCTTTGCTTTTCTTCCCCTTCTTTTCCTCCCTACTGGTCCCCCTCTCCTCACCTCCTTCCTCCTTTTGCCTTCTCTACATTTCTCCTTCGTCCCTTCCTCCCTTTTTCCTGCCCCCCTCTCTCTACCCTTGGCCCTCTCTTCATCTCTCTCCCTCTCTCTCCCCCACCAGTATTGTTTCCTCTGCCCATCTTCTCCCTCCCCCTATTTTTACTTCTCTAGTTTCCTCACCTAGCTCTCGCGCTATCCCCTCTCCCCTCTTTACCCTTGTCCCTGGATCAGCCCCTTTACCCCCCCTGCGATTATGTAATAGAAGGTGTAAGATCTTAGTAAACTCTACCCCCTGGTGGCTATCTCCTGATGCTCTGACAGGCTGTGACTATGCTTGAGGAGAAGTTCTCCTGACAGAGAGAGCCGAAGGAGAATATTGTTTAATGTGAAATGTCAAATGTTGTGAATGTACTGATGTCCTGCTGTGCCTTTGATTTATCATACCATGCATTTTTTCTTCATGTTCCATGATGCTAGTTGTGTTATTACTTTGGACTATGCCTCCTCTGGGCGCCTCTCTCTCCCTTCTTTCTCTCTTACCCCTCCTAATTCCCTCTTCCTCTCCCCCCTCTTCACTCTCTCCCCCCCTCTTTCCCCCTAATCCCTCGTGCCTTAGGTCCTTTCCTCCTGCCTTCTCCCTCACTATCTGAATCCCTTTCTCTCTTTCCCACTAGGTACTCTTACTCCCCGCCCACCTCATCTCGGGTATACCTCTTACCTACTGAATTTTAAGGTGTTGCTACTGCTATTTATTACTATTTTGCAGAGGTCTATTTGAATGTTTGTATCTGCCTATTTGCTAAGACCTGCATGGGCCACCTGATATGCAGGCTAACTCTTGTTGGCCAGCTCTCTCTGAGGACTGAGACTGTTTCAAGTGCCTTGACGTTGCCAGAGGACTGGTAACGTACCAAAGAATGAACCTCTTGTTAATTGTTAATTGTTTAATGCTCAATGTTTCCATAGGTGAACTACATACTGTTATTGTCCACTCCAGGTTACCAAATCATTTCCTAATTAACAGGTGATACTAAAGGTTACCCTTTGCTTTCCCTCCTCCTCTTCTCCTTCCTACTGGTCCTCTCTCTCCTCACCCCCTTCCTCCTCCTGTCTTCTCTCCATTTCTCCTTCGTTCCTTCCTCCCTTTTTCCTGCTCCCCCTCTCTCTACCTTCGGCCCTCTCCTCGCCTCTCTTACTCTTGCTTCTCCACCAGCATTGTTTCCTCTTCCCATCTTTTTCCTCCCCCTATTTTTACCTCTCTAGTTCCCTCACCTAGCTCTTGTGCTATCCCCTCCCCCCTCTTTACCCTTGACCCTGGATCAGACCCTTTACCCCCCTTGCGATTGTGCAATTGAAGGAGAAAGATATTAGTAAATTCTATTCTCTGGTGGCTATCTCCTGATGCTCTGACAGGCTGTGACTATGCTTGAAGAGAAGTTATCCTGACAGGGAGAGCCGAAGGAGAAAATCGTTTAATGTGAAATGTCAAGTGTTGAGAATGTATTGATGTCCTGCTGTGCCTTTGATTTATTATACCATGTATTTCTCTCCATGTACCATAACACTGGTAGTGTTACCAACTTGCGCTATGCCTTCTCCGGGCACCTTCCTCTCCCTTCTCTCTCTCTTACTCCTCCTGATTACCACTTCCTCCCCCCCCTTCACTTTCTCCCCCCCCCCCTCTTCCCCCCTAATCCCTCGTGCCTTGGTCCTTTCCTCCTGCCTTTTCCCTCATTATCTGTGTCCCATTCTCTCTTTCCCACTAGGAGCTCTCACTCCCCGCCCACCTCGGGTATATTCCTTACCTACTGTTTTTTTAAGATGTTACTATTGCTATTTTTTACTATTTTGCAGATGACTATATGAATGTCTGTATTTATCTATTTACTATGACGTGCATATGCCACCTTATGCTTGTCATTGCCCCCTAGAAGTCCTTGGATTCTCTACCTTCTTTATTTGCCTAGGGTGCGAAAGTATAATATAGGTCCATTCACTCCCCTTCCCCCTGCCCTAGTACCCTTTTTTTTTCTTTCCCTCACCTCCCCTCCTACCACTGCCCCTTTCCACCCCCCTTTCCCTCTCATCAGCCCTTTAGGTTAACTGGTCACAGCTCATTATACGAAAAGTTCAGTGCTTACAAATTATGCACCGGTGGTGGAGGGGAGCCTCTGAGCTGTCTCCTCCTCCACTCCCTCCTTCACCCTCCCCCCCTGGGGGCTGTTATTTTCGGTGCGGTTAGGGATTGTCCATTTTATCCTCTCCACTCTCTATTTGGCAGAGTGTAGTAGCCTCTGCCCAGCCCGAAGAACCTAGTAAACTCCAGTGTACCTCTCCCCCAATTCCCTCTATCTCTGCCCGCTCCCTTCCTTCCTTCCTTTTTTTTTTTTCCCCTACAATGAGAATCGGCACGCTAAATGTTCGGGGCCTTAATTCCCCTACTAAGAGAAGCCTACTTCTTAAATTCCTAAAAATTCAACGTCTAGATGTTGCGTATATACAAGAGACCCATTGGACGGAGTCTCGGGCCACCATGTTTCACCCCAGAGATTTCCCGATTCGCTTGTCCTCTACCTTCCATAAAAAGGCCAGGGGAGTTACTGTCTTAATTGGTATAGCTTAAGGCCTATCTTCGCGGACTCTTTATGCAAAAGTCTTCGGAGACCAGAAGGCTCAAAGGGGCTAGCTAAGCCCAACTCTATCATGATTACACTATTTCCAGGGGTCAGCTTAGAGAGGCTAGATCGGAATCCCTGATAAGGAAAGTCCAAGCTCTTAAAAAACAGATCGAGGCTTGCAAGCTCGAGAGGGTTCAGAGAGGACTCTATCTTTTGAAACAGAGGTACTACCACAAAGGGGACAGAGCGGATAGGCTTCTGGCCCACAAACTTCAACAGAGAACTTACTAAGCAAGATAGCTTTTCTCACAAGAGATGAAAGAAAATTCTACTCCCCTAGTGATATAGGAGATGTTTTTGCTGACTATTACAGCGGTCTATATCAGATTTCTGATGACCCCTGTTCACACTTTGGCATCCGCTATCCCTGAGTTCCTTAACAAACTCCAACTACCACGGGTTCCTGAAGACCTGATGGACCTTCTCGCTGCCCCCATTTCGGCGGAGGAGATTGAGAGCCTTAAGGCACACAAATCTCCAGGGCCAAACGGGTTTGATGCCATGTTCTATAAAAAATTTGTGGCTCAACTGTGTCCCATCCTTACCCGTGTGTTCTGTGAGGCCATGGTCGCTGGTATTTTTCTTGGAGGCATCAATCATAACTATACCCAAGCCCGGGAAGAACCCTGAGTACTGTGAGAGCTACCGCCCAATATCTCTCATAAATGGCGATGTAAAATTATACGCAAAAATTCTGGCTTCGAGGCTAAATAAAATCCTTCCGGTCTTGATCCACCCAGATCAGGTGGGATTCACTCCGGGACACGAGGGCTCAGACAACACTAGGTGCCTACTGATTATTTTCTTTGAGACTGCTTCACTCGGGATCCCACTGGTTACCCTGTTGTTAGATGCTGAAAAAGCATTCGACAGGGTCCGGTGGGAGTACATGGTTGAGGTCTTGCGTTCTTTTGGGTTCCCTTGCGCTTTTATCACGGTGGTAATGGCCCTGTATTTGGGCCCATCTGCTAGAGTGAGAGGATTAGGGTTTGTATCTAGAGCTTTTAAGATCAAGAATGGCACAAGACAGGGGTGTCCTCTGTCGCCGCTTCTTTTTGCCCTGATGATGGAGCCTCTGGCGACCAGGCTCCGGGCGACCCCCTCTATTCAGCCCCTGGTGCTACACGATATCCCGCAAGTCCTAGCGCTATTTGCGGATGACTCGACAATATTCCTAGCTGAGCCGGAAGAATCGCTTCCTGAACTATTCAAAATATTGGCAGAGTTTGCCAACCTGACATATTATAAACTTAATTATACTAAGACTGAGGCCTATGCTATAGGCTTATCCGAAACCACACTGGAGACCTTGAGAGGATCTTACCCGTTCAAATGGTCCATTGAAGGACTAAGGCACTTGGGGGTTGTGCTCTCCCATGATCCCAAACGAATTGTGACCGCAAATTTTGGGTCCCTTCTCAGAGAGTTTCAGCAGACGGTTACTGGCTGGAAGGTCTCAGAGGTTTCATGGATGGGTAGGATCGCGGCTGTGAAAATGCTCCTGCTACCAAAACTTATCTACCTCTTTAGGTGCCTTCCGGTTCCGGCTTATCTCCTCAACCACTTTCAGTCTATCTTTACGAAGTACGTATGGAAAGGGCGTCACGTGAGGCTTCCATTGACCCAATTACAAAAACCAAAAAGGTGCGGGGGCATGTCTGTGCCAAATATCTCATTATACTACAAAGCTGCTATGCTCTCGCATATAGCTGCTTGGGGGGCGAGGGATTGCTCCTCTGGGTGGTTCCAAATAGAGCAGGGATCGCTGCCCGCTGGCGTAGACTTGGCCGATCTTATTTGGATCCCGGACCATGCAAAGGTGCTGAGCGGAATTCACAGCCGCATAATCAAGACCTGCCTGAAACTCTGGAGGGAGCTGAGGTCACTCGACTTGGTCGCTCTGCACCCCTCCCCAATACACTCCATTAAGGCTCTACTATATTGCCTCCCTGACTCCCACCCCAAGAAATGGAAGGCCTTAGAGATCAGGCTACTGTCGAATCTGTATCGAGGAGATGTATTAGCTGTCCCCCCCCCACTTACCCGACAGACAATTTCCCTAGAGAGTTACAGTTTGAATACCTTTGTCTGGTTTCACTCCTCCTGTCCTGGGGATTTCAAAAATCGAACATGAGAGTCCTCACCAAGTGGGAGAGGAGATGGCTGGGGGGTAGACCTTTGCGGGGTTCCCTGTCGTTTCATTACAGAACTCTCTTTAACTCCCCTCACTTCATGAAAACTCAGTCTACAGAGGATTGGGAGAGAGATTTGGGGGGGGGGTGGCTCCAGATGGGAAGTGGCAGCGTGCTCTCCAGGATGTCATTGCAGCGGTTCGATGCTCTAACTTGTTCGAATTATATCTTTAAATCCTACTTAGGTGGCATTGGGTCCCGACCAGGTTGCATAGAATATACCCCTCCCGGTCAGCCGACTGCTGGAGGGGCTGCGCACAGCGCGGTACACACCTACACATCTGGTGGGAGTGCCCCAAACTGGGACACTTTTGGACCCAAGTAGCGGAATTGCTCCAGAGGCTGGGTCTCACTGACACTCTCACTGGAGATATGGCGCTCTTTCACCTTGGACTGCAGAACCTCCCAAAACCATCCCGATTGTTAGGCGTTATTATCCTCCTGACGGCAAAACTTGTTATAGCCAGACAATGGGCGAAACATACCCCTGTCATGCTGACCCCAGTCCTAGAGTCCCTAGACTACATTCAAAAAATGGAAGAATATGCGTTGAGGGTTGAGGGTAGCTATGATTTCTACTGCTCTATCTGGTTTGCTTGGGAGGAGTATAGAAGGGCAAGAAATATCGGCAGTTCGGCGGGAGGCTGGGTTGATACGTAGTCCCTAAGACTGAACTGGGTTGATGGTGGCCCGACCACAACTCCAAGCCTGTTGGGAAACCTCCCCCATTTTTTTTTGTTTGTTTGTTTTTTTTCTCTTCCTCCCTCTCTTTCTCCTCCCCCGAGCCCCACCTCCCAACAGCTGTACAATTACAGCATTTGGATTCCAAGTTGGACCATATGATTGCTATGTTTCAGAACCTATGCTATACTGACAGGTGCATGTGAGGTCCTATATTTACAGGTGCCTGTGAGGTGCTATACTGACAGGTGCTTGTGAGGTGCTATACTGACAGGTGCCTGTGAGGTGCTATACTGACAGGTGCCTGTGAGGTACTATACTGACAGGTGCTTGTGAGGTGCTATACTGACAGGGGCCTGTGAGGTGCTATACTTACAGGTGCCTGTGAGGTGCTATACTGACAGGGGCCTGTGAGGTGCTATACTGACAGTGGCCTGTGAGGTGCTATACTGACAGGTGCCTGTGAGCTGCTATACTGACAGGGGCCTGTGAGGTGCTATACTGACAGGTGCCTGTGAGGTGCTATACTGACAGGTGCTTGTGAGGTGCTATACTGACAGGTGCCTGTGAGGTGCTATACTGACAGGGGCCTGTGAGGTACTATACTGACAGGGGCCTGTGAGGTGCTATACTGACAGGGGCCTGTGAGGTGCTATACTGACAGCGGCCTGTGAGGTGCTATACTGACAGGTGCTTGTGAGGTGCTATACTGACAGGGGCCTGTGAGGTGCTATACTGACAGCGGCCTGTGAGGTGCTATACTGACAGGTGCTTGTGAGGTGCTATACTGACAGGGGCCTGTGAGGTGCTATACTGACAGCGGCCGGTGAGGTGCTCTACTGACAGATGCTTGTAAGGTGCTATACTGACAGGTGCCTGTGAGGTGCTATACTGAGAGGTGCCTGTGAGGTGCTATACTGACAGGTGCTTGTGAGGTGCTATACTGACAGGGGCCTGTGAGGTGCTATACTGACAGGTGCCTGTGAGGTGCTATACTGAGAGGTGCCAGGGAGGTGCTATACTGACAGGTGCCTGTGAGGTGCTATACTGACAGGTGCCTGTGAGGTGCTATACTGACAGGTGCTTGTGAGGTGCTATACTGACAGGTGCTGTGAGGTGCTATACTGACAGGTGCCAATGAGGTGCTATACTGACAGGTGCCTGTGAGGTGCTATACTGACAGGTGCTTGTGAGGTGCTATACTGACAGGGGCCTGTGAGGTGCTATACTGACAGGGGCCTGTGAGGTGCTATACTGACAGGTGCCAGCGAGGTGCTATACTGACAGGTGCCTGTGAGGTGCTATACTGACAGGTGCCTGTGAGGTGCTATACTGAGAGGTGCCTGTGAGGTGCTATACTGACAGGTGCTTGTGAGGTGCTATACTGACAGGGGCCTGTGAGGTGCTATACTGAGAGGTGCCTGTGAGGTGCTATACTGACAGCGGCCTGTGAGGTGCTATACTGACAGGTGCTTGTAAGGTGCTATACTGACAGGTGCCTGTGAGGTGCTATACTGACAGGTGCCTGTGAGGTGCTATACTGAGAGGTGCCTGTGAGGTGCTATACTGAAAGGTTCCTATGAGGTGCTATACTGACAGGTGCTTGTGAGGTGCTATACTGACAGGTACCAGTGAGGTGCTATACTGACAGGTGCCTGTGAGGTGCTATACTGACAGGGGCCTGTGAGGTGCTATACTGACAGGTGCCTGTGAGGTGCTATACTGACAGGTGCCTATGAGGTGCTATACTGACAGGTGCCTATGAGGTGTTATACTGACAGGTGCTTGTGAGGTGCTATAATGACAGGTGCCTGTGAGGTGCTATACTGACAGGAGCTTATGAGGTGCTATACTGACAGGTGCCTGTGAGGTGCTATACTGACAGGGGTCTGTGAGGTGCTATATTGACAGGTGCCTGTGAGGTGCTATACTGACAGGTGCCTGTGAGGTGCTATACTGACAGGGGCCTGTGAGGTGCTATACTGACAGGGGCCTGTGAGGTGCTATACTGACAGGGGCCTGTGAGGTGCTATACTGACAGGTGCCTGTGAGGTGCTATACTGACAGGTGCCTGTGAGGTGCTATACTGACAGGGGCCTGTGAGGTGCTATACTGACAGGTGCCTGTGAGGTGCTATACTGACAGGTGCCTGTGAGGTGCTATATTGACAGGAGCCAGTGAGGTGCTATACTGACAGGTGTCTGTGAGGTGCTATACTGACAGGTGCCTGTGAGGTGCTATACTGACAGGGGTCTGTGAGGTGTTATACTGACAGGTGCCTGTGAGGTGCTATACTGACAGGTGCCTGTGAGGTGCTATACTGACAGGTGCTTGTGAGGTGCTATACTGACAGGGGTCTGTGAGGTGCTATACTGACAGGTGCCTGTGAGGTGCTATACTGACAGGAGCCTGTGAGGTGCTAAACTGACAGGTGCCTGTGAGGTGCTATACTGACAGGTGCCTGTGAGGTGCTATACTGACAGGTGCCTGTGAGGTGCTATACTGACATGTGCCTGTGAGGTACTATACTGACAGGTGCCTGTGAGGTGCTATACTGACAGGAGCCTGTGAGGTGCTATACTGACAGGGGACTGTGAGGTGCTATACTGACAGGGGCCTGTGAGGTGCTATACTGACAGGGGCCTGTAAGCTGCTATACTGACAGGTGCCTGTGAGGTGCTATACTGACAGGTGCCTGTGAGGTGCTATACTGACAGGTGCCTGTGAGGTGCTATACTGACAGTTGCCTGTGAGGTTCTATACTGACAGGTGCTTATGAGGTGCTATACTGACAGGGGTCTGTGAGGTGCTATACTGACAGGTGCCTGTGAGGTGCTTTACTGACAGGTGCCTGTGAGGTGCTATACTGACAGGTGCTTGTGAGGTGCTATACTGACAGGAGCCTGTGAGGTGCTATACTGACAGGTGACTGTGAGGTACTATACTGACAGGTGCCTGTGAGGTGCTATACTGACAGGTGCCTGTGAGGTGCTATACTGACAGGTGCCTGTGAGGTGCTATACTGACAGGTGTGAGGTGCTATACTGACAGGTGTGAGGTGCTATACTGACAGGTGCCTGTGAGGTGCTATACTGACAGGTGCCTGTGAGGTGCTATACTGACAGGTGCCTGTGAGGTGCTATACTGACAGGTGCCTGTGAGGTGCTATACTGACAGGTGCCTGTGAGGGTGCTATACTGACAGGTGCCTGTGAGGTGCTATACTGACAGGTGCCTGTGAGGTGCTATACTGACAGGTGCCTGTGAGGTGCTATACTGACAGGTGTGAGGTGCTATACTGACAGGTGTGAGGTGCTATACTGACAGGTGCCTGTGAGGTGCTATACTGACAGGTGCCTGTGAGGTGCTATACTGACAGGTGCCTGTGAGGTGCTATACTGACAGGTGCTTGTGAGGTTCTATACTGACAGGGGCCTGTGAGGTGCTATACTGACAGTTGCCTGTGAGGTTCTATACTGACAGGTGCCAGCAAAGTGCTATACTGACAGGTGCCTGTAAGGTGCTATACTGACAGGTGCCTGTGAGGTGCTATACTGACAGTGCCTGTGAGGTGCTATACTGACAGGTGCCTGTGAGGGTGCTAAACTGACAGGGGCCTGTGAGGTGCTATACTGACAGGTGCCTGTGAGGTGCTATACTGATAGGGTGTGAGGTGCTATACTGACAGGTGCCTGTGAGTTGCTATACTGGACAGGTGCCTGTGAGGTGCTATACTGACAGGTGCCTGTGAGGTGCTATACTGACAGGTGTGAGGTGCTATACTGACAGGGGCCTGTGAGGTGCTATACTGACAGGTGCCTGTGAGGCTGCTATACTGACAGCGGCCTGTGAGCTTCTATACTGACAGGGTGCCTGTGAGGTGCTATACTGACAGGTGCCTGTGAGGTGCTATACTGACAGGGGCCTGTGAGGTGCTATACTGACAGTTGCCTGTGAGGTGCTATACTGACAGGTGCCTGTGAGGTGCTATACTGACAGGTGCCTGTGAGGTGCTTATACTGACAGGTGCTTGTGAGGTTGTTATACTGACAGGTGCCTGTGAGGTGCTATACTGACAGGTGCTTGTGAGGTGTTATACTGACAGGTGCCTGTGAGGTGCTATACTGACAGGTGCCTGTGAGGTGCTATACTGACAGCGGCCTGTGAGGTGCTATACTGACAAGTGCCTGTGAGGTGCTATACTGACAAGTGCCTGTGAGGTGCTATACTGACAGGAGCCAGTGAGGTTCTATACTGACAGGTGCCAGTGAAGGTGCTATACTGACAGGTGCCTGTGAGGTGCTATACTTGACAGTGCTTGTGAGGTGCTATACTGACAGGTGCCTGTGAGGTGCTATACTGACAGGTGCTTGTGAGGTGCTATACTGACAGGGGCCTGTGAGGTGCTATACTGACAGGTTGCCTGTGAGGTGCTATACTGACAGGGGGGCCTGTGAGGTGCTTATACTGACAGGTGCCTGTGAGGTGCTATACTGACAGGTGCCTGTGAGGTGCTATACTGACAGGTGCCTGTGAGGTGCTATACTGACAGGTGCCTGTGAGGTGCTATACTGACAGGTGCTTGTGAGGTTGTGAGGTACTATACTGACAGGGGCCTGTGAGGTGCTATACTGACAGGGGTCTGTGAGGTGCTATACTGACAGGTGCCTGTGAGGTGCTATACTGACAGGTGTCCTGTGAGGTGCTATACTGACAGGTACCTATGAGGTGCTAATACTGACAGGTGCCTTGTGAGGTGCTATACTGACAGTTGCCTGTGAGGTGCTATACTGACAGGTGCCTATGAGGTGCTATACTGACAGGTGCCTGTGAGGTGCTATACTGACAGGGGTCTGTGAGGTGCTATACTGACAGGTGCCTGTGAGGTGCTATACTGACAGGTGCCTGTGAGGTGCTATACTGACAGGTGCTTGTGAGGTGCTATACTGACAGTTGCCTGTGAGGTGCTATACTGACAGGTGCCTATGAGGTGCTATACTGACAGGTGCCTGTGAGGTGCTATACTGACAGGTGCCTGTGAGGTGCTATACTGACAGGGGTCTGTGAGGTGCTATACTGACAAGTGCCTGTGAGGTGCTATACTGACAAGTGCTTGTGAGGTGCTATACTGACAGGTGCCTGTGAGGTGCTATACTGACAGGTGCTTGTGAGGTGCTATACTGACAGGTGCCTGTGAGGTACTATACTGACAGGTGCCTGTGAGGTGCTATACTGACAGGGGTCTGTGAGGTGCTATACTGACAGGTGCCTGTGAGGTGCTATACTGACAGGTGCCTGTGAGGTGCTATACTGACAGGGGTCTGTGAGGTGCTATACTGACAGGTGCCTGTGAGGTGCTATACTGACAGGTGCTTGTGAGGTGCTATACTGACAGGAGCCTGTGAGGTGCTATACTGACAGGTGCCTGTGAGGTGCTATACTGACAGGTGCCTGTGAGGTGCTATACTGACAGGTGCCTGTGAGGTGCTATACTGACAGGTGCCTGTGAGGTGCTATACTGACAGGTGCCTGTGAGGTGCTATACTGACAGGTGCCTGTGAGGTGCTATACTGACAGGTGCCTGTGAGGTGCTATACTGACAGGTGCCTGTGAGGTGCTATACTGACAGGTGCCTGTGAGGTGCTATACTGACAGGTGCCTGTGCGGTGCTATACTGACAGGTGCCTGTGAGGTGCTATACTGACAGGTGTGAGGTGCTATACTGACAGGTGCCTGTGAGGTGCTATACTGACAGGTGCCTGTGAGGTGCTATACTGACAGGTGCCTGTGAGGTGCTATACTGACAGGTGCCTGTGAGGTGCTATACTGACAGGTGCCTGTGAGGTGCTATACTGACAGGTGCCTGTGAGGTGCTATACTGACAGGTGCCTGTGAGGTGCTATACTGACAGGTGCCTGTGAGGTTCTATACGACAGGTGCCAGCGAGGTGCTATACTGACAGGTGCCTGTGACGTGCTATACTGACAGGTGCCTGTGAGGTGCTATACTGACAGGTGCCTGTGAGGTGCTATACTGACAGGTGCCTGTGAGGTGCTATACTGACAGGTGCCTGTGAAGTGCTATACTGACAGGTGCCTGTGAAGTGCTATACTGACAGGTGCCTGTGAGGTGCTATACTGACAGGTGCCTGTGAGGTGCTATACTGACAGATGCCTGTGAGGTGCTATACTGACAGGTGCTTGTGAGGTTCTATACTGACAGGGGCCTGTGAGGTGCTATACTGACAGTTGCCTGTGAGGTTCTATACTGACAGGTGCCAGCAATGTGCTATACTGACAGGTGCCTGTGAGGTGCTATACTGACAGGTGCCTGTGAGGTGCTATACTGACAGGTGCCTGTGAGGTGCTAAACTGACAGGGGCCTGTGAGGTGCTATACTGACAGGTGCCTGTGAGGTGCTATACTGACAGGTGTGAGGTGCTATACTGACAGGTGCCTGTGAGGTGCTATACTGACAGGTGCCTGTGAGGTGCTATACTGACAGGTGTGAGGTGCTATACTGACAGGGGCCTGTGAGGTGCTATACTGACAGGTGCCTGTGAGCTGCTATACTGACAGCGGCCTGTGAGCTTCTATACTGACAGGTGCCTGTGAGGTGCTATACTGACAGGTGCCTGTGAGGTGCTATACTGACAGGGGCCTGTGAGGTGCTATACTGACAGGTGCCTGTGAGGTGCTATACTGACAGGTGCCTGTGAGGTGCTATACTGGCAGGTGCCTGTGAGGTGCTATACTGACAGGTGCTTGTGAGGTGTTATACTGACAGGTGCCTGTGAGGTGCTATACTGACAGGTGCTTGTGAGGTGTTATACTGACAGGTGCTTGTGAGGTGCTATACTGACAGGTGCCTGTGAGGTGTTATACTGACAGCGGCCTGTGAGGTGCTATACTGACAAGTGCCTGTGAGGTGCTATACTGACAAGTGCCTGTGAGGTGCTATACTGACAGGAGCCAGTGAGGTTCTATACTGACAGGTGCCTGTGAGGTGCTATACTGACAGGTGCCTGTGAGGTGCTATACTGACAGGTGCTTGTGAGGTGCTATACTGACAGGTGCCTGTGAGGTGCTATACTGACAGGTGCTTGTGAGGTGCTATACTGACAGGGGCCTGTGAGGTGCTATACTGACAGGTGCCTGTGAGGTGCTATACTGACAGGGGCCTGTGAGGTGCTATACTGACAGGTGCCTGTGAGGTGCTATACTGACAGGTGCCTGTGAGGTGCTATACTGACAGGTGCCTGTGAGGTGCTATACTGACAGGTGCCTGTGAGGTGCTATACTGACAGGTGCTTGTGAGGTACTATACTGACAGGGGCCTGTGAGGTGCTATACTGACAGGTGCCTGTGAGTGCTATACTGACAGGGGCCTGTGAGGTGCTATACTGACAGGGGTCTGTGAGGTGCTATACTGACAGGTGCCTGTGAGGTGCTATACTGACAGGGTCCTGTGAGGTGCTATACTGACAGGTACCTATGAGGTGCTATACTGACAGGTGCTTGTGAGGTGCTATACTGACAGTTGCCTGTGAGGTGCTATACTGACAGGTGCCTATGAGGTGCTATACTGACAGGTGCCTGTGAGGTGCTATACTGACAGGGGTCTGTGAGGTGCTATACTGACAGGTGCCTGTGAGGTGCTATACTGACAGGTGCCTGTGAGGTGCTATACTGACAGGTGCTTGTGAGGTGCTATACTGACAGGTGCCTGTGAGGTACTATACTGACAGGTGCCTGTGAGGTGCTATACTGACAGGGTCTGTGAGGTGCTATACTGACAGGTGCCTGTGAGGTGCTATACTGACAGGTGCCTGTGAGGTGCTATACTGACAGGGGTCTGTGAGGTGCTATACTGACAGGTGCCTGTGAGGTGCTATACTGACAGGTGCTTGTGAGGTGCTATACTGACAGGAGCCTGTGAGGTGCTATACTGACAGGTGCCTGTGAGGTGCTATACTGACAGGTGCCTGTGAGGTGCTATACTGACAGGTGTGAGGTGCTATACTGACAGGTGCCTGTGAGGTGCTATACTGACAGGAGCCTGTGAGGTGCTATACTGACAGGTGTGAGGTGCTATACTGACAGGTGCCTGTGAGGTGCTATACTGACAGGTGTGAGGTGCTATACTGACATGTGCCTGTGAGGTGCTATACTGACAGGTGTGAGGTGCTATACTGACAGGTGCATGTGAGGTGCTATACTGACAGGTGCCTGTGAGGTGCTATACTGACAGGTGCCTGTGAGGTGCTATACTGACAGGTGCCTGTGAGGTGCTATACTGACAGGTGTGAGGTGCTATACTGACAGGTGCCTGTGAGGTGCTATACTGACAGGTGCCTGTGAGGTGCTATACTGACAGGTGTGAGGTGCTATACTGACAGGTGCCTGTGAGGTGCTATACTGACAGGTGCCTGTGAGGTGCTATACTGACAGGTGTGAGGTGCTATACTGACAGATGCCTGTGAGGTGCTATACTGACAGGTGCCTATGAGGTGCTATACTGACAGGTGCTTGTGAGGTGCTATACTGACAGGTGCCTGTGAGGTGCTATACTGACAGGTGCTTGTGAGGTGCTATACTGACAGGGGCCTGTGAGGTGCTATACTGACAGGGGCCTGTGAGGTGCTATACTGACAGGTGCCTGTGAGGTGCTATACTGACAGGTGCCTGTGAGGTGCTATACTGACAGGTGCCTGTGAGGTGCTATACTGACAGGTGCCTGTGAGGTGCTATACTGACAGGTGCTTGTGAGATACTATACTGACAGGGGCCTGTGAGGTGCTATACTGACAGGTGCCTGTGAGGTGCTATACTGACAGGGGCCTGTGAGGTGCTATACTGACAGGGGTCTGTGAGGTGCTATACTGACAGGTGCCTGTGAGGTGCTATACTGACAGGGTCCTGTGAGGTGCTATACTGACAGGTACCTATGAGGTGCTATACTGACAGGTGCTTGTGAGGTGCTATACTGACAGTTGCCTGTGAGGTGCTATACTGACAGGTGCCTATGAGGTGCTATACTGACAGGTGCCTGTGAGGTGCTATACTGACAGGGGTCTGTGAGGTGCTATACTGACAGGTGCCTGTGAGGTGCTATACTGACAGGTGCCTGTGAGGTGCTATACTGACAGGTGCCTGTGAGGTGCTATACTGACAGGGGTCTGTGAGGTGCTATACTGACAGGTGCCTGTGAGGTGCTATACTGACAGGTGCTTGTGAGGTGCTATACTGACAGGGTTCTGTGAGGTGCTATACTGACAGGTGCCTGTGAGGTGCTATACTGACAGGTGCCTGTGAGGTGCTATACTGACAGGTGCCTGTGAGGTGCTATACTGACAGGTGCCTGTGAGGTGCTATACTGACAGGTGCCTGTGAGGTACTATACTGACAGGTGCCTGTGAGGTGCTATACTGACAGGTGCCTGTGAGGTGCTATACTGACAGGTGCCTGTGAGGTGCTATACTGACAGGTGCCTGTGAGGTGCTATACTGACAGGTGCCTGTGAGGTGCTATACTGACAGGTGCCTGTGAGGATGCTATTACTGAAGGTGTGAGGTGCTATACTGACAGGTGCCTGTGAGGTGCTATACTGACAGGTGCCTGTGAGGTGCTATACTGACAGGTGCCTGTGAGGTGCTATACTGACAGGTGCCGGTGAGGTGCTATACTGACAGGCTGTGAGGTGCCTATACTGACAGGTGCCTGTGAGGTGCTATACTGACAGGTGCCTGTGAGGTGCTTCTACTGACAGGTGCCTGTGAGGTGCTATACTGACAGGTGCCTGTGAGGTGCTATACTGACAGGTGCCTGTGAGGTTCTATACTGACAGGTGCCAGCGAGGTGCTATACTGACAGGTGCCTGTGAAGTGCTATACTGACAGGTGCCTGTGAGGTGCTATACTGACAGGTGCCTGTGAGGTGCTATACTGACAGGTGCCTGTGAAGTGCTATACTGACAGGTGCCTGTGAGGTGCTATACTGACAGGTGCCTGTGAGGTGCTATACTGACAGGGGCCTGTGAGGTGCTATACTGACAGGGGCCTGTGAGGTGCTATACTGACAGGGGCCTGTGAGGTGCTATACTGACAGGTGCCTGTGAGGTGCTATACTGACAGGGGACTGTGAGGTGCTATACTGACAGGGGCCTGTGAGGTGCTATACTGACAGGGGCCTGTAAGCTGCTATACTGACAGGTGCCTGTGAGGTGCTATACTGACAGGTGCCTGTGAGGTGCTATACTGACAGGTGCCTGTGAGGTGCTATACTGACAGTTGCCTGTGAGGTTCTATACTGACAGGTGCTTATGAGGTGCTATACTGACAGGGGTCTGTGAGGTGCTATACTGACAGGTGCCTGTGAGGTGCTTTACTGACAGGTGCCTGTGAGGTGCTATACTGACAGGTGCTTGTGAGGTGCTATACTGACAGGAGCCTGTGAGGTGCTATACTGACAGGTGACTGTGAGGTACTATACTGACAGGTGCCTGTGAGGTGCTATACTGACAGGTGCCTGTGAGGTGCTATACTGACAGGTGCCTGTGAGGTGCTATACTGACAGGTGTGAGGTGCTATACTGACAGGTGCCTGTGAGGTGCTATACTGACAGGTGCCTGTGAGGTGCTATACTGACAGGTGCCTGTGAGGTGCTATACTGACAGGTGCCTGTGAGGTGCTATACTGACAGGTGCCTGTGAGGTGCTATACTGACAGGTGCCTGTGAGGTGCTATACTGACAGGTGCCTGTGAGGTGCTATACTGACAGGTGCCTGTGAGGTGCTATACTGACAGGTGCCTGTGAGGTGCTATACTGACAGGTGTGAGGTGCTATACTGACAGGTGTGAGGTGCTATACTGACAGGTGCCTGTGAGGTGCTATACTGACAGGTGCCTGTGAGGTGCTATACTGACAGGTGCCTGTGAGGTGCTATACTGACAGGTGCTTGTGAGGTTCTATACTGACAGGGGCCTGTGAGGTGCTATACTGACAGTTGCCTGTGAGGTTCTATACTGACAGGTGCCAGCAAAGTGCTATACTGACAGGTGCCTGTAAAGTGCTATACTGACAGGTGCCTGTGAGGTGCTATACTGACAGGTGCCTGTGAGGTGCTATACTGACAGGTGCCTGTGAGGTGCTAAACTGACAGGGGCCTGTGAGGTGCTATACTGACAGGTGCCTGTGAGGTGCTATACTGATAGGTGTGAGGTGCTATACTGACAGGTGCCTGTGAGTTGCTATACTGACAGGTGCCTGTGAGGTGCTATACTGACAGGTGCCTGTGAGGTGCTATACTGACAGGTGTGAGGTGCTATACTGACAGGGGCCTGTGAGGTGCTATACTGACAGGTGCCTGTGAGCTGCTATACTGACAGCGGCCCTGTGAGCTTCTATACTGACAGGTGCCTGTGAGGTGCTATACTGACAGGTCGCCTGTGAATGGTGCCTATACTGACAGGGGCCTGACTGAGATGCTATACTGACAGGTGCCTGTGAGGTGCTATACTGACAGGTGCCTGTGCGGTGCATATTACCTGGAGGTGCCTGTGAGGTGCTGCTACTGACAGGTGCTTGTGAGGTGTTATACTGACAGGTGCCTGTGAGGTGCTATACTGAGAGGTGCTTGTGAGGCTGTTATACTGACAGGTGCCTGTGAGGTGCTATACTGACAGGTGCCTGTGAGGTTGCTATACTGACAGCGGCCGGTGAGGTGCTATACTGACAAGTGCCTGTGAGGTGCTATACTGACAAGGTGCTGTGAGGTGCTTATACTGACAGGAGCCAGTGAGGTTCTATACTGACAGGTGCCTGTAAGGTGCTATACTGACAGGTGCCTGTGAGGTGCTATACTGCACAGGTGCTTGTGAGGTGCTATACTGACAGGTGCCTGTGAGGTGCTATACTGACAGGTGCTTGTGAGGTGCTATACTGACAGGTGCCTGTGAGGTGCTATACTGACAGGTGCCTGTGAGGTGCTATACTGACAGGGGCCTGTGAGGTGCTATACTGACAGGGTCTGTGAGGGTGCTATACTGACAGGTGCCTGTGAGGTGCTATACTGGACAGGTGCCTTGTGAGGTGCTATACTGACAGGTGCCTGTGAGGTGCTATACTGACAGGTGCTTTGTGAGGTACTACACCTCACAGGCCCCTGTGAGGTGCTATACTGACAGGTGCCTGTGAGGTGCTATACTGACAGGGGGCCTGTGATGGCTATACGGACAGGGGTCTGTGAGGTGCTATACTGACAGGTGCCTGTGAGGTGCCTATACTGACAGGGTCCTGTGAGGTGCTTATACTGACAGGTACCATATGAGGTGCTATACATGACAGGTGCTTGTGAGGTGCCTATACGACAGTTGCCTGTGAGGTGCTATACTGACAGGTGCCTATGAGGTGCTATACTGACAGGTGCCTGTGAGGTGCTATACTGACAGGGTCCTGTGAGGTGCTATACCGACAGGTGCCTGTGAGGTGCTATACTGACAGGTGCCTGTGAGGTGCTATACTGACAGGTGCTTGTGAGGTGCTATACTGACAGGTGCCTGTGAGGTGCTATACTGACAGGTGCCTGTGAGGTGCTATACTGACAGGTGCTGTGAGAGGTGCTATACTGACAGGTGCCTGTGAGGTGCGTATACTGGACAGGGGTCCTGTGAGGTTGCTATACTGACAAGTGGCCTGTGAGGTGCTATACTGACAAGGTGCCTGTGAGGTGCTATACTGACAGGTGCCTGTGAGGTGCTATACTGACAGGTGCATGTGAGGTGCTATACTGACAGGTGCCTGTGAAGGTACTATACTGACAGGTGCCTGTGAGGTGCTATTCTGACAGGGGTCTGTTGAGGGTGTGCTATACTGACAGGTGCCTGTGAGGTGCTATACTGACAGGTGCCTGTGAGGTGCTATACTGACAGGGGTCTGTGAGGTGCTATACTGACAGGTGCCTGTGAGGTGCTATACTGACAGGTGCTTGTGAGGTGCTATACTGACAGGAGCCTGTGAGGTGCTATACTGACAGGTGCCTGTGAGGTGCTATACTGACAGGTGCCTGTGAGGTGCTATACTGACAGGTGCCTGTGAGGTGCTATACTGACAGGTGCCTGTGAGGTGCTATACTGACAGGTGCCTGTGAGGTGCTATACTGACAGGTGCCTGTGAGGTGCTATACTGACAGGTGCCTGTGAGGTGCTATACTGACAGGTGCCTGTGAGGTGCTATACTGACAGGTGCCTGTGAGGTGCTATACTGACAGGTGCCTGTGCGGTGCTATACTGACAGGTGCCTGTGAGGTGCTATACTGACAGGTGTGAGGTGCTATACTGACAGGTGCCTGTGAGGTGCTATACTGACAGGTGCCTGTGAGGTGCTATACTGACAGGGTGCCTGTGAGGTTGGGGGGGTGCTATACTGACAGGTGCCTGTGAGGTGCTATACTGACAGGTGCCTGTGAGGTGCTATACTGACAGGTGCCTGTGAGGTGCTATACTGACAGGTGCCTGTGAGGTGCTATACTGACAGGTGCCTGTGAGGTTCTATACTGACAGGTGCAGTCGAGGTGCTATACTGACAAGGTGCTGTGAGTGCTATTAACTGACAGGTGCCTGTGAGGTGCTATACTGACAGGTGCCTGTGAGGTGCTATACTGACAGGTGCCTGTGAGGTGCTATACTGACAGGTGCCTGTGAGGTGCTATACTGACAGGTGCCTGTGAAGTTGCTATACTGAACAGGTGCCTGTGAGGGGTGCTATACTGACAGGTGCCTGTGAGGTGCTATACTGACAGGATGCCTGTGAGGTGCTATACTGACAGGCTGCTTGTGAGGTTCTATACTGACAGGTGCCTGTGAGGTGCTATACTGACAGGTGCCTGTGAGGTTCTATACTGACAGGTGCCAGCAATGTGTTATACTGACAGGTGCCTGTGAGGTGCTATACTGACAGGTGCCTGTGAGGTGCTATACTGACAGGTGCCTGTGAGGTGCTAAACTGACAGGGGCCTGTGAGGTGCTATACTGACAGGTGCCTGTGAGGTGCTATACTGACAGGTGTGAGGTGCTATACTGACAGGTGCCTGTGAGGTGCTATACTGACAGGTGCCTGTGAGGTGCTATACTGACAGGTGTGAGGTGCTATACTGACAGGGGCCTGTGAGGTGCTATACTGACAGGTGCCTGTGAGCTGCTATACTGACAGCGGCCTGTGAGCTTCTATACTGACAGGTGCCTGTGAGGTGCTATACTGACAGGTGCCTGTGAGGTGCTATACTGACAGGGGCCTGTGAGGTGCTATACTGACAGGTGCCTGTGAGGTGCTATACTGACAGGTGCCTGTGAGGTGCTATACTGGCAGGTGCCTGTGAGGTGCTATACTGACAGGTGCTTGTGAGGTGTTATACTGACAGGTGCCTGTGAGGTGCTATACTGACAGGTGCTTGTGAGGTGCTATACTGACAGGTGCTTGTGAGGTGCTATACTGACAGGTGCCTGTGAGGTGGTTATAACTGACAGCGGCCTGTGAGGTGCTATACTGACAGTGCCTGTGAGGTGCTATACTGACAAGTGCCTGTGAGGTGCTATACTGACAGGAGCCAGTGAGGTTCTATACTGACAGGTGCCTGTGAGGTGCTATACTGACAGGTGCCTGTGAGGTGCTATACTGACAGGTGCTTGTGAGGTGCTATACTGACAGTTGCCTGTGAGGTGCTATACTGACAGGTGCTTGTGAGAGTGCTATACTGACAGGGCCTGTGAGGTGCTATACTGACAGGGTGCCTGTGAGGTGCTATACTGACAGGGGCCTGTGAGGTGCTTATACTGACAGGTGCCTGTGAGGTGCCTTATACTGACAGGTGCCTGTGAGCTGCTATACTGACAGGTGCCTGTGAGGTGCTATACTGACAGGTGCCTGTGAGGTGCTATACTGACAGGTGCCTGTGAGGTGCTATACTGACAGGGGCCTGTGAGGTGCTATACTGACAGGTGCCTGTGAGGTGCTATACTGACAGGGGCCTGTGAGGTGCTATACTGACAGGGGTCTGTGAGGTGCTATACTGACAGGTGCCTGTGAGGTGCTATACTGACAGGTGCCTGTGAGGTGCTATACTGACAGGTGCCTATGAGGTGCTATACTGACAGGTGCTTGTGAGGTGCTATACTGACAGGTGCCTGTGAGGTGCTATACTGACAGGTGCCTGTGAGGTGCTATACTGACAGGTGCCTGTGAGGTGCTATACTGACAGGGTCCTGTGAGGTGCTATACTGACAGGTGCCTGTGAGGTGCTATACTGACAGGTGCCTGTGAGGTGCTATACTGACAGGTGCCTGTGAGGTGCTATACTGACAGGTGCCTGTGAGGTGCTATACTGACAGGTGCCTGTGAGGTGCTATACTGACAGGGTCCTGTGAGGTGCTATACTGACAGGTGCCTGTGAGGTGCTATACTGACAGGTGCCTGTGAGGTGCTATACTGACAGGGGTCTGTGAGGTGCTATACTGACAGGTGCCTGTGAGGTGCTATACTGACAGGTGCTTGTGAGGTGCTATACTGACAGGAGCCTGTGAGGTGCTATACTGACAGGTGCCTGTGAGGTGCTATACTGACAGGTGCCTGTGAGGTGCTATACTGACAGGTGTGAGGTGCTATACTGACAGGTGCCTGTGAGGTGCTATACTGACAGGAGCCTGTGAGGTGCTATACTGACAGGTGTGAGGTGCTATACTGACAGGTGCCTGTGAGGTGCTATACTGACAGGTGTGAGGTGCTATACTGACATGTGCCTGTGAGGTGCTATACTGACAGGTGTGAGGTGCTATACTGACAGGTGCATGTGAGGTGCTATACTGACAGGTGCCTGTGAGGTGCTATACTGACAGGTGCCTGTGAGGTGCTATACTGACAGGTGCCTGTGAGGTGCTATACTGACAGGTGTGAGGTGCTATACTGACAGGTGCCTGTGAGGTGCTATACTGACAGGTGCCTGTGAGGTGCTATACTGACAGGTGTGAGGTGCTATACTGACAGGTGCCTGTGAGGTGCTATACTGACAGGTGCCTGTGAGGTGCTATACTGACAGGTGTGAGGTGCTATACTGGGTGCTATACTGACAGATGCCTGTGAGGTGCTATACTGACAGGTGCCTGTGAGGTGCTATACTGACAGGTGCTTGTGAGGTGCTATACTGACAGGTGCCTGTGAGGTGCTATACTGACAGGTGCTTGTGAGGTGCTATACTGACAGGGGCCTGTGAGGTGCTATACTGACAGGGGCCTGTGAGGTGCTATACTGACAGGTGCCTGTGAGGTGCTATACTGACAGGTGCCTGTGAGGTGCTATACTGACAGGTGCCTGTGAGGTGCTATACTGACAGGTGCCTGTGAGGTGCTATACTGACAGGTGCTTGTGAGGTACTATACTGACAGGGGCCTGTGAGGTGCTATACTGACAGGTGCCTGTGAGGTGCTATACTGACAGGGGCCTGTGAGGTGCTATACTGACAGGGGCCTGTGAGGTGCTATACTGACAGGTGCCTGTGAGGTGCTATACTGACAGGGTCCTGTGAGGTGCTATACTGACAGGTACCTATGAGGTGCTATACTGACAGGTGCTTGTGAGGTGCTATACTGACAGTTGCCTGTGAGGTGCTATACTGACAGGTGCCTATGAGGTGCTATACTGACAGGTGCCTGTGAGGTGCTATACTGACAGGGGTCTGTGAGGTGCTATACTGACAGGTGCCTGTGAGGTGCTATACTGACAGGTGCCTGTGAGGTGCTATACTGACAGGTGCCTGTGAGGTGCTATACTGACAGGGGTCTGTGAGGTGCTATACTGACAGGTGCCTGTGAGGTGCTATACTGACAGGTGCTTGTGAGGTGCTATACTGACAGGGTCCTGTGAGGTGCTATACTGACAGGTGCCTGTGAGGTGCTATACTGACAGGTGCCTGTGAGGTGCTATACTGACAGGTGCCTGTGAGGTGCTATACTGACAGGTGCCTGTGAGGTGCTATACTGACAGGTGCCTGTGAGGTACTATACTGACAGGTGCCTGTGAGGTGCTATACTGACAGGGTGGCCTGTTGAGGTGCTATACTGACAGGTGCCTGTGAGGGTGCTATACTGACAGGTGCCTGTGAGGTGCTATACTGACAAGTGCCTGTGAGGTGCTATACTGACAGGTGCCCCTGTGAGGTGCTATACTGACAGGTGTGAGGTGCTATTACTGACAGGTGCCTGTGAGGTGCTATACTGACAGGTGCCCTGTGAGGTGCTATACTGACAGGTGCCTGTGAGGTGCTATACTGACAGGTGCCTGTGAGGTGCTATACTGACAGGTGTGAGGTGCTATACTGACAGGTGCCTGTGAGGTGCTATACTGACAGGTGCCTGTGAGGTGCTATACTGACAGGTGCCTGTGAGGTGCTATACTGACAGGTGCCTGTGAGGTGCTATACTGACAGGTGCCTGTGAGGTTCTATACTGACAGGTGCCAGCGAGGTGCTATACTGACAGGTGCCTGTGAAGTGCTATACTGACAGGTGCCTGTGAGGTGCTATACTGACAGGTGCCTGTGAGGTGCTATACTGACAGGTGCCTGTGAAGTGCTATACTGACAGGTGCCTGTGAGGTGCTATACTGACAGGTGCCTGTGAGGTGCTATACTGACAGGTGCCTGTGAGGTGCTATACTGACAGGTGCTTGTGAGGTTCTATACTGACAGGGGCCTGCCTGTGAGATGCTATACTGACAGTTGCCTGTGAGGTTCTATACTGACAGGTGCCAGCAAGGTGCTATACTGACAGGTGCCTGTAAAGTGCTATACTGACAGGTGCCTGTGAGGTTCTATACTGACAGGTGCCTGTGAGGTGCTATACTGACAGGTGCCTGTGAGGTGCTAAACTGACAGGGGCCTGTGAGGTGCTATACTGACAGGTGCCTGTGAGGTGCTATTCTGACAGGTGTGAGGTGCTATACTGACAGGTGCCTGTGAGGTGCTATACTGACAGGTGCCTGTGAGGTGCTATACTGACAGGTGCCTGTGAGGTGCTATACTGACAGGTGTGAGGTGCTATACTGACAGGGGCCTGTTAGGTGCTATACTGACAGGTGCCTGTGAGCTGCTATACTGACAGCGGGCCTGTGAGCTTCTATGCTGACAGGTGCCTGTGAGGTGCTATACTGACAGGTGCCTGTGAGGTGCTATACTGACAGGGGCCTGTGAGGTGCTATACTGACAGGTGCCTGTGAGGGTGCTATACTGACAGGTGCCTGTGAGGTGCTATACTGGCAGGTGCCTGTGAGGTGCTATACTGACAGGTGCTTGTGAGGTGTTATACTGACAGGTGCCTGTGAGGTGCTATACTGAGAGGTGCTGTGAGGTGTTATACTGACAGGTGCTTGTTGAGGTGCTATACTGACAGGTGCCTGTGAGGTGCTATACTGACAGCGGCCTGGTGAGGTGCTATACTGACAAGTTGCCTGTGAGGTGCTATACTGACAAGTGCCTGTGAGGTGCTATACTGACAGGAGCTGTGAGGTTCTATACTGACAGGTGCCTGTGAGGTGCTATACTGACAGGTGCCTGTGAGGTGCTATACTGACAGGTGCTTGTGAGGTGCTATACTGACAGGTGCCTGTGAGGTGCTATACTGACAGGTGCCTGTGAGGTGCTATACTGACAGGGGCCTGTGAGGTGCTATACTGACAGGTGCCTGTGAGGTGCTATACTGACAGGTGCCTGTGAGGTGCTATACTGACAGGTGCCTGTGAGGTGCTATACTGACAGGGGTCTGTGAGGTGCTATACTGACAGGTGCCTGTGAGGTGCTATACTGACAGGTGCCTGTGAGGTGCTATACTGACAGGTACCTATGAGGTGCTATACTGACAGGTGCTTGTGAGGTGCTATACTGACAGTTGCCTGTGAGGTGCTATACTGACAGGTGCCTATGAGGTGCTATACTGACAGGTGCCTGTGAGGTGCTATACTGACAGGTGCCTGTGAGGTGCTATACTGACAGGTGCCTGTGAGGTGCTATACTGACAGGTGCCTGTGAGGTGCTATACTGACAGGTGCTTGTGAGGTGCTATACTGACAGTTGCCTGTGAGGTGCTATACTGACAGGTGCCTATGAGGTGCTATACTGACAGGTGCCTGTGAGGTGCTATACTGACAGGGGCCTGTGAGGTGCTATACTGACAAGTGCCTGTGAGGTGCTATACTGACAGGTGCCTGTGAGGTGCTATACTGACAGGTGCTTGTGAGGTGCTATACTGACAGGTGCCTGTGAGGTACTATACTGACAGGTGCCTGTGAGGTGCTATACTGACAGGGGTCTGTGAGGTGCTATACTGACAGGTGCCTGTGAGGTGCTATACTGACAGGTGCCTGTGAGGTTCTATACTGACAGGGGTCTGTGAGGTGCTATACTGACAGGTGCCTGTGAGGTGCTATACTGACAGGTGCTTGTGAGGTGCTATACTGACAGGAGCCTGTGAGGTGCTATACTGACAGGTGCCTGTGAGGTGCTATACTGACAGGTGCCTGTGAGGTGCTATACTGACAGGTGTGTGTGAAGTGCTATACTGACAGGTGCCTGTGAGGTGCTATACTGACAGGTGCCTGTGAGGTGCTATACTGACAGGTGCCTGTGAAGTGCTATACTGACAGGTGCCTGTGAGGTGCTATACTGACAGGTGCCTGTGAGGTGCTATACTGACAGGTGCCTGTGAGGTGCTATACTGACAGGTGCTTGTGAGGTTCTATACTGACAGGGGTCTGTGAGGTGCTATACTGACAGTTGCCTGTGAGGTTCTATACTGACAGGTGCCAGCAAGGTGCTATACTGACAGGTGCCTGTAAAGTGCTATACTGACAGGTGCCTGTGAGGTTCTATACTGACAGGTGCCTGTGAGGTGCTATACTGACAGGTGCCTGTGAGATGCTAAACTGACAGGGGCCTGTGAGGTGCTATACTGACAGGTGCCTGTGAGGTGCTATTCTGACAGGTGTGAGGTGCTATACTGACAGGTGCCTGTGAGGTGCTATACTGACAGGTGCCTGTGAGGTGCTATACTGACAGGTGCCTGTGAGGTGCTATACTGACAGGTGTGAGGTGCTATACTGACAGGGGCCTGTTAGGTGCTATACTGACAGGTGCCTGTGAGCTGCTATACTGACAGCGGCCTGTGAGCTTCTATGCTGACAGGTGCCTGTGAGGTGCTATACTGACAGGTGCCTGTGAGGTGCTATACTGACAGGGGCCTGTGAGGTGCTATACTGACAGGTGCCTGTGAGGTGCTATACTGACAGGTGCCTGTGAGGTGCTATACTGGCAGGTGCCTGTGAGGTGCTATACTGACAGGTGCTTGTGAGGTGTTATACTGACAGGTGCCTGTGAGGTGCTATACTGAGAGGTGCTTGTGAGGTGTTATACTGACAGGTGCTTGTGAGGTGCTATACTGACAGGTGCCTGTGAGGTGCTATACTGACAGCGGCCTGTGAGGTGCTATACTGACAAGTGCCTGTGAGGTGCTATACTGACAAGTGCCTGTGAGGTGCTATACTGACAGGAGCCAGTGAGGTTCTATACTGACAGGTGCCTGTGAGGTGCTATACTGACAGGTGCCTGTGAGGTGCTATACTGACAGGTGCTTGTGAGGTGCTATACTGACAGGTGCCTGTGAGGTGCTATACTGACAGGTGCCTGTGAGGTGCTATACTGACAGGGGCCTGTGAGGTGCTATACTGACAGGTGCCTGTGAGGTGCTATACTGACAGGTGCCTGTGAGGTGCTATACTGACAGGTGCCTGTGAGGTGCTATACTGACAGGGTCCTGTGAGGTGCTATACTGACAGGTTCTTGTGAGGTACTATACTGACAGGGGCCTGTGAGGTGCTATACTGACAGGTGCCTGTGAGGTGCTATACTGACAGGGGCCTGTGAGGTGCTATACTGACAGGGGTCTGTGAGGTGCTATACTGACAGGTGCCTGTGAGGTGCTATACTGACAGGGTGCTGTGAGGTGCTATACTGACAGGTACCTATGAGGTGCTATACTGACAGTTGCTTGTGAGGTGCTATACTGACAGTTGCCTGTGAGGTGCTATACTGACAGGTGCCTATGAGGTGCTATACTGACAGGTGCCTGTGAGGTGCTATACTGACAGGGGTCTGTGAGGTGCTATACTGACAGGTGCCTGTGAGGTGCTATACTGACAGGTGCCTGTGAGGTGCTATACTGACAGGTGCTTGTGAGGTGCTATACTGACAGTTGCCTGTGAGGTGCTATACTGACAGGTGCCTATGAGGTGCTATACTGACAGGTGCCTGTGAGGTGCTATACTGACAGGTGCCTGTGAGGTGCTATACTGACAAGTGCTTGTGAGGTGCTATACTGACAGGTGCCTGTGAGGTGCTATACTGACAGGTGCTTGTGAGGTGCTATACTGACAGGTGCCTGTGAGGTACTATACTGACAGGTGCCTGTGAGGTGCTATACTGACAGGGGTCTGTGAGGTGCTATACTGACAGGTGCCTGTGAGGTGCTATACTGACAGGTGCCTGTGAGGTTCTATACTGACAGGGGTCTGTGAGGTGCTATACTGACAGGTGCCTGTGAGGTGCTATACTGACAGGTGCTTGTGAGGTGCTATACTGACAGGAGCCTGTGAGGTGCTATACTGACAGGTGTGAGGTGCTATACTGACAGGTGCCTGTGAGGTGCTATACTGACAGGTGCCTGTGAGGTGCTATACTGACAGGTGTGAGGTGCTATACTGACAGGTGCCTGTGAGGTGCTATACTGACAGGAGCCTGTGAGGTGCTATACTGACAGGTGTGAGGTGCTATACTGACAGGTGCCTGTGAGGTGCTATACTGACAGGTGTGAGGTGCTATACTGACAGGTGCCTGTGAGATGCTATACTGACAGGTGCCTGTGAGATGCTATACTGACAGGTGCCTATGAGGTGCTATACTGACAGGTGCCTGTGAGGTGCTATACTGACAGGTGCCTGTGAGGTGCTATACTGACAGGTGTGAGGTGCTATACTGACAGGTGCCTGTGAGGTGCTATACTGACAGGAGCCTGTGAGGTGCTATACTGACAGGTGTGAGGTGCTATACTGACAGGTGCCTGTGAGGTGCTATACTGACAGGTGTGAGGTGCTATACTGACAGGTGCCTGTGAGATGCTATACTGACAGGTGCCTGTGAGATGCTATACTGACAGGTGCCTATGAGGTGCTATACTGACAGGTGCCTGTGAGGTGCTATACTGACAGGTGCCTGTGAGGTGCTATACTGACAGGTGCCTGTGAGGTGCTATACTGACAGGTGCCTGTGAGGTGCTATACTGACAGGTGCCTGTGAGGTGCTATACTGACAGGTGCCTGTGAGGTGCTATACTGACAGGTGCCTGTGAGGTGCTATACTGACAGGTGCCTGTGAGGTGCTATACTGACAGGTGTGAGGTGCTATACTGACAGGTGCCTGTGAGGTGCTATACTGACAGGTGTGAGGTGCTATACTGACAGGTGCCTGTGAGGTGCTATACTGACAGGTGCCTGTGAGGTGCTATACTGACAGGTGCCTTTGAGGTGCTATACTGACAGGTGCCTGTGAGGTGCTATACTGACAGGTGTGAGGTGCTATACTGACAGGTTTCTGTGAGGTGCTATACTGACAGGTGCCTGTGAGGTGCTATACTGACAGGTGCCTGTGAGGTGCTATACTGACAGTTGCCTGTGAGATGCTATACTGACAGGTGCCTGTGAGGTGCTATACTGACAGGTGCCTGTGAGGTGCTATACTGACAGGTTCCTGTGAGGTGCTATACTGACAGGTGCCTGTGAGGTGCTATACTGACAGGTGCCTGTGAGGTGCTATACTGACAGGTGCCTGTGAGGTGCTATACTGACAGGTGTGAGGTGCTATACTGACAGGTGCCTGTGAGGTGCTATACTGACAGGTGCCTGTGAGGTGCTATACTGACAGGTGCCTGTGAGGTGCTATACTGACAGGTGTGAGGTGCTATACTGACAGGTGCCTGTGAGGTGCTATACTGACAGGTGTGAGGTGCTATACTGACAGGTGCCTGTGAGGTGCTATACTGACAGGTGCCTGTGAGGTGCTATACTGACAGGTGCCTGTGAGGTGCTATACTGACAGGTGCCTGTGAGGTGCTATACTGACAGGTGTGAGGTGCTATACTGACAGGTGCCTGTGAGGTGCTATACTGACAGGTGCCTGTGAGGTGCTATACTGACAGGTGTGAGGTGCTATACTGACAGGTGCCTGTGAGGTGCTATACTGACAGGTGCCTGTGAGGTGCTATACTGACAGGTGCCTGTGAGGTGCTATACTGACAGGGAACATACATGGAAGAAATATAAAAATGGGAGATTAGTAAGGGGGGAAAAGTCACTGACAGAAGGAACCATGAAGCCCCGGGGATGGTATAGTGACAATTAGTGTGAGAATGAGTGGCACATAGATTGTGAGAAAGAGTGAATCGTATCTGATTGTGAGAGAGTAGAACAGACACATTCTTTGTCAATGTCATTTTCTCTTTCACAACCTCTGTGTCACAGTGTGAGGTAGAGTGTCACTAAGGGGCCTATTTTTGAATGTGCAAGCGGACATGATCCGATATTGCGAATCATGTCCGCTGCACATCGATAAATGCCGACAGCATACACTGTCGGCATTTATCATTGCACCAGCAGTTCTGGTGAACTGCCGGTGCAATGCCGACCCCTGCAGATTCATGGCCAATCAGCCGCTAGCAGCGGGTGTCAATCAACCCGATCGTATTCGATCGGATTGATTTCCGGGGATGTCTGTCCGCCGCCTCAGAGCAGGTGGACAGGTTATGGAGCAGCGGTCTTTAGATCACTGCTTCATTACTTGTGTCTCTGGTGAGCCTGAAGGCTCGCCAGAAACCCAGGGCATTGAACTCTGTTCGAAGCTTGATAATTTGGCCCCTCAATGTCTTCTGTCTATGTCACTTACTCTCATACTGTGTGACCCAGAGAGCATGAACGAGGGACACACATTGTGAGAGAGTAAGTGACAGATGTGATAGAGGAACAGTGAGAGAGAGTGAAAGGGAGTTTAACCCTTACGTTTACAGTATTCCAGCCAGGTCCCAGGGGCTAATTCAGTTTCCTTTTTGAGACCTAAAGAGGTCACCAAGACTGTAGTGAAGCCCAATAGTGTTTCCTGTAAAATAAATCCATTTATAATAAAGTATAAGTAAGTAGTACATGGAAATGAAATAAAAAGCTGGGATTTGCTACTTTAAAGAAAATGCAAATTAGATTACAAGCTTCTTGGGATATAATTTAACTATAAATATCCTTACATTGGCTGCTCCATATTTACCTGGACTCCCACTACCATCATGTTGAGCTGATGCCAGGAACTACAGCTGCCTGAGCCCGCATCCCCAAAATCCATCATCTCAGTGGACGTGAGAAGCACTAAAGCAATGGAGTCCCTGTCACATACAGTGTCACTATTTGGATGCCGCCGATTTGTGCTCTATATCTAGAAAACAGAATTTCTTATTAAAACGTATCAGAAAGTAAAGTACAGACTGTGACCTTTTTACATTTATAAATAACTGGAGCCAGACTGTGCAGCAGTGACATCAGAAGGACATTACTCCAATCCGTCGTTATGTCTAGCAGAGGTCACTGTGCATGCACAGGGTGTTATACCGAGCACAGTGTATACACTGCACTGGGTTATCTGTAGTACTGTGCATAACACACTGTGTTATATATAATATTGTGCTGTATATAACACAATGTAGAGTGTGTTATACACAGTACACTATACAGGGTGTTATAAAGAGCACATTGTATACACTGCACTGGGTTATGTGTAGTACTGTGCATAACACACTGTGCTATATATAATATTGTGCTGTATATAACACAATGTAGAGTGTGTTATACACAGTACACTATACAGGGTGTTATACAGAGCACAGCATACACTGCACTGGGTTATGTGTAGTACTGTGCATAACACACTGTGCTATATATAATATTGTGCTGTATATAACACAATGTAGAGTGTGTTATACACAGTAAACTATACAGAGTGTTATACATAGCACATGGTGTTATACAGATCACAGTGTATAAACTACACTGTGTTATGTGTAGTACTGTGCATAACACACTGTGTTATATATACTATTGTGCTGTATATAACACAATGTAGAGTGTGTTATACACAGTAAACTATACAGAGTGTTATACATAGCACATGGTGTTATACAGATCACAGCATACACTACACTGTGTTATGTGTAGTACTGTGCATAACACACTGTGTTATATATACTATTGTGCTGTATATAACACAATGTAGAGTGTGCTATACACAGTACACTATACAGAGTGTTACACATATAAACACAAAGGAAGAATGATATAAAGGGTATCAGACTTCCCAAAGTATGCACTTGCAGCACTCTAGGCCTTAACTAAGGAACGAAATTCCCCAACAGGATATTTAAAATATAACCTTTATTAATTATAAAGTTAAAAAACCAAATTTGTTTTTCATATTCATTTGTAACTTTGTTGCGACCATATTACAAACTGAATGATAATAATTATCTATATAGCCTGGGTTGTGCCAGATCTTATTTAATCGCAAATTCAGTTTTTTGAATGAATGTGGGCAACGCTATTGCTACTTATCTGCAAACCGAATGATATTAATCATTGAATTATTTACTCAATCTGGGTTATGCCAGACTTAACTGAATTGTTAACTGAGTCTCTGAATGAGTATGTGCTAAAACGAATACTAAGATGAATGAATGTGAGTTATTTCAGTTTATAATTGCAGCATCCGCTGTGCTATACGGCACCAAACCTGAGCCATTATACTCACTTTCAAGTTTATTTAGACCATACTACGAACCTAATGATAATTATCTATATAGCCTGGGTTGTGCCAGACTTTATTTAACCACTAATCTAGTTCCTCGTATGAATGTGTGTAACGCTGTTGTTACTAAACTATAAACTTAATGATACCAATCATTTATACAATCTGGGTTGTGCCAGACCGAACTTAATCGCTAACCTAGTTTCTGAAGGAGTTTGTGCCTACGAATATAAAGACCAATGAATATGAGCCATATCATTTTATAATTGCAGCATTTGCTGTATTTGCTAAACTCAGTAACATTAATTACTGAATCTGAGTAGTGCCAGACCGAACGATATTACTAACATAATTTTTGAATGACTGCATGCTTGATAATCCGTATGACTAACGGATAGAAGTAAAATCACTCAATCATTTCAACACAGTAGAATTGGTTATATCTGTGGTCTGGGCTATACCGGACCGAGTCTATCCTAATAAAGATACTATCTTAACCTTAATGAATGTGCGCCTAATATATAACAGATCTATGAACTTATGTCAAGTCTTTACATAACTGCAGCACATGTTCTACCTGAGAATCAAGTAACATTCATTACACAATCTTAGTAATGTCAGACTACAGTATGCTGCTCGTATAATTTATGAATAAAAACGTGCTCAATTTATGATTAACGGATATTTCTTAGTAATGTCAGACTACAGTATGCTGCTCGTATAATTTATGAATAAAAACGTGCTCAATTTATGATTAACGGATATTTCTTAGTAATGTCAGACTACAGTATGCTGCTCGTATAATTTATGAATAAAAACGTGCTCAATTTATGATTAACGGATATTCGTCCAACTTTTTGAGCAAATTAGCACTAGCTACGCACACATTGCTATTCATATAAGGAAATTGGCTAAATCTATAGTCCAGGTTGTGGCAGACTTGTTTTTTTTGAGAATATTTAATTCATTGTTACCCACATTCTCTGATCATTATTACCAATGTGAAGCACTTATAACATTTATATTTTCTATTCAATCCTTTACTTAATGGTGATAGTTGAACTATATTAGAGCTGACATTAGACTACCCAGATGGGAATTCATATACCAGCTCTACATCAAAGGTTATAATAATTTTGGTAATCACTACCTAGTTAACCTATTTGATTATCTAGATCACTAATAACGGTGAATTTATAGAGGCCGAATTATCATATCTAGTGATCTAACTGGCAATTTACTACACTGATTTCGGTACTGGAGTGTATTTTAATTGTGTGTGTATCAACCAAACAAATTTGTTTTTTTAACTTTATAATTAATAAAGGTTAGATTTTAAATATCCTGTTGGGGAATTTTGTTCCTTAGTTAAGGCCTAGAGTGCTGCAAGTGCATACTTAGGGAAGTCTGATACCCTTTATATCATTCTTCCTTTGTGTTTATATTTATATTTGTGCACAAGCACCATTTCCTCCAGCTATTGTAAAATGTATAAACTCATACTTCTTAATTGGAATTACTATTAGAGGAAAAGCCTAAGGAGTGTCCCACTGTTCATTTTGTGGGTTTGAAGAGTGTTATACATAGTACAGGGTATTATGCAGAGCACATTGTGTTATATAAAGAAAATGTATCATACACTGTACAATGTGTTATATATAGCACAGGGTGTTATAAACAGCTATACACAACACAGTGTGCTATATATAGAACGGGGTGGTATGCACAGCATAGGGTGTTTACTAAAGCAAATGTGCTATACACAACACAGTGTGCTATATATAGAACGGGTGGTATGCACAGCATAGGGTGTTTACTAAAGCAAATGTGCTATACACAGAACAGTGTGCTATATATAGAACGGGGTGGTATGCACAGCATAGGGTGTTTACTAAAGCAAATATGCTATACACAGAACAGTGTGCTATATATAGAACATGGTGTTATGGACAGTACTATACATAAAACAGTACAGTGTGTACTGTGTATATATATATATATATATATATATATATATATATCATTATAAACAGTGCAGTGCTATCCACAGTACAACACAAATATCTATATATATATATATATATATACACACACTAGCCGAGATTACAAATTTGGCGTTAACAGGGGTGCGGGGCTAACAAGGCTTTTATTTCTAACGCTACTTTAAGCCAACGCTGGTATTACAGGTTTTTTTAAACCTGGCGTTAGTCACAAAAAGGTGAGCGTAGAGCAAAATTTAGCTCCACATCTCACCTCAATACCAGCGTTGCTTACGGTAGCGGTAAGATGGCTAAACGTGCTCACGCACTATTTCCCCATAGGAAACAATGGGGCTGAGCTGGCTGGAAAAAAAACTAACACCTGCAAAAAAGCAGCGTCCAGCTTCTAACGCAGCCCCATTGTTTCCTATGGGGAAAGAAAAAATATGTCTGCACCTAACACCCTAACATGAACCCCGAGTCTAAATACTCCTAATCTTACACTTATTAACCCCTAATCTGCCGCCCTCGACATCGTCGCCACCTGCATTATACTATTAACCCCTAATCTGCCGCTCCGGACACCGCCGCCACCTACGAAACCCCTAATCTGCTGCCCCCAACACAGCCGCCACCTACATTATAGTTATTAACCCCTAATCTGCCCCCCTCAACGTCACCGCAACTATATTAAATTAATTAACCCCTAATCTGCCGCCAATGTCGTCGCTACTATAATAAAGTTATTAACCCCTAAACCTAAGTCTAACCCTAACCCTAACACCGCCTAACTTAAATATAATTTAAATAAATCTAAATTAAATAACTACAATTAAATAAATTATTCCTATTTAAAACTAAATGCTTACCTATAAAATAAACCATATACATAGCTTCAATATAACTAATAGTTACATTGTATCTATCTTAGGGTTTATGTTTATTTTACAGGCAACTTTGTATTTATTTTAACTAGGTAGAATAGTTATTAAATAGTTATTAACTATTTAATAACTACCTAGCTAAAATAAGTACAAAATTACCTGTAAAATAAAACCTAACCTAAGTTACAATTACACCTAACACTACACTATCATTAAATAAATTACCTAAACTACCTACAATTAATTACAATTAAATACAATAAACTAAATTACAAAAAACCCCACTAAATTACAGTAAAACAAATTACAAGAAGTTTAAGCTAATTACACCTAATCTAAGCCCCCTAATAAAATAAAAAGCCCCCCAAAATAATCAAATGCCCTGCCCTATACTAAATTACAAATAGCCCTTAAAAGGGCCTTTTGCCGGTTATTGCCCCAAAGTAATCAGCTCTTTTACCTTTAAAAAAAAATACAATACCCCCCCAGCATTAAAACCCACCACCCACACACCCCTACTCTAAAACCCACCCAATACCCCCTTAAAAAAACCTAACACTACCCCATTGAAGATCACCCTACCTTGAGCCGTCTTCACCCAGCTGGGCACAAGTGGTCATCCCATCCGCCAGAAGTCTTCATCCGATGGGGCAGAAGAGGTTCTCCAGACCGGCAGAAGTCTTCATCCTATCCGGGCAGAAGAGGACATCCAGACCGGGAGAAGGCTTCACCCAAGTGGCATCTTCTATCTTCATCCATCCGACGAGGAGCGACTCCATCTTGAAGACATCCGGCGCGGAGCATCCTTCCAGCACGACAACGCGAGGTCAATTCTATTGGCTGATTGCATCAACCAATCGGATTTTTCCTACCTTAATTCCGATTGGCTGATAGAATCCTATCAGCCAATCGGAATTCGAGGGACGCCATCTTGGATGACTTCATTTAAAGGAACCGTCATTCGTCGTTAGTCGTCGTGCTGGAAGGATGCTCCGCGCCGGATGTCTTCAAGATGGAGTTCCTCCTCGTCGGATGGATGAAGAGAGAAGATGCCGCTTGGATGAAGCCTTCTCCCGGTCCGGATGTCCTCTTCTGCCCGGATAGGATGAAGACTTCTGCCGGTCTGGAGGATCTCTTCTGCCCCATCGGATGAAGACTTCTGGCCGGATCGGATGACCACTTGTGCCAGGCTGGGTGAAGACGGCTCAAGGTAGGGTGATCTTCAATGGGGTATTGTTAGTTTTTTTTAAGGGGGTATTGGGTGGATTTTAGAGTAGGGGTGTGTGGGTGGTGGGTTTTAATGTTGGGGGGGTATTGATTTTTTTTTTTACAGGTAAAAGAGCTGATTACTTTGGGGCAATGCCCCGCAAAAGCCCCTTTTAAGGGCTATTTGTAATTTAGTATAGGGTAGGGCATTTTATTATTTTGGGGGGCTTTTTTATTTTATTAGGGGGATTAGATTAGGTGTGCTGATGTCGCGAATAGTTCATCAGCGAATAGTTCCCGGCGAACATAGCTTGTTCACGTTCGTAGCAGACGGCAAACATATGCGATGTTCGGTCCGCCCCCTATTCGTCATCATTGAGTAAACTTTGACCCTGTACCTCACAGTCAGCAGACACATTCCAGCCAATCAGCAGCAGACCCTGCTTCCCAGACCCTCCCACCTCCTGGACAGCATCCATTTTAGATTCATTCAGAAGCTGCATTCTTAGTGAGAGGAGGGACAGTGTAGCTGCTGCTGATTTAATAGGGAAATCGATAGCTAGGCTAGTGTATTCAGTGTCCACTACAGTCCTGAAGGACTCATCTGATCTCTGCTGTAAGGACAGCACCCCAAAAAAGCCCTTTTTAGGGCTAGAACATCAGTCTGCTTTTTTTTTTTCCTGTGTAATCTAATTGCAGTTGCCTGCCTGCCAGCGTGTGTGTCAGGCTCACAGCGTATACTGTGCCCACTTGCCCAGTGCCACCACTCATATCTGGTGTAACAGTAGTGTACATTTAAAAAAACCAACACTTTTTTGACTGTGAAATAATAGCAGTCAGTTTCCTTCACACGTGTGCGTTTCAGTGCCTGCCAGGGCAGTGTCACCCCAGTGCAACTCATATCTGGTGTAACAGTAGTGTACATTTAAAAAAACAACACTTTTTTGACTGTGAAATAATAGCAGTCAGTTTCCCTCACACGTGTGCGTTTCAGTGCCTGCCAGGGCACAGTGCCACCCCAGTGCAACTCATATCTGGTGTAACAGTAGTGTACATTTAAAAAAACAACACTTTTTTGACTGTGAAATAATAGCAGTCAGTTTCCTTCACACGTGTGCGTTTCAGTGCCTGCCAGAGCACAGTGTCACCCCAGTGCAACTCATATCTGGTGTAACAGTAGTGTACATTTAAAAAAAAACACACTTTTTTGACTGTGAAATAATAGCAGTCAGTTTCCTTCACACGTGTGCTTTTCAATGCCTGCCAGGGCAAGGTGTCACCCCAGTGCAACTCATATCTGGTGTAACAGTAGTGTACATTTAAAAAAACAACACTTTTTTGACTGTGTTAAATAATAGCAGTCAGTTTCCTTCACACGTGTGCGTTTCAGTGCCTGCCAGGGCACAGTGTCACCCCAGTGAAACTCATATCTGGTGTAACAGTAGTGTACATTTAAAAAAAAAAACTTTTTTGACTGTGAAATAATAGCAGTCAGCTTCCTTCACGCGTGTGCGTTTCAGTGCCTGCCAGGGCACATTGTTACCCCAGTGCAACTCATATCTGGTGTAACAGTAGTGTACATTTAAAAAAAACAACACTTTTTTTACTGTGAAATAATAGCAGTCAGTTTCCTTTACGAGTGCACGTTTCAGTGCCTGCCAGGGCACAGTGTCACCCCAGTGCAACTCATTTCTGGTGTAACAGTAGTGTACATTTAAAAAAAACAACACTTTTTTGACTGTGAAATAATAGCAGTCAGTTTCCTTCACGCGTGCCTGTTTCAATGCCTGCCAGGGCACATTGTCACCCCAGTGCAATTTATATCTGGTGTAACAGTAGTGTACATTTAAAAAAAACAACACTTTTTTGACTGTGTTAAATAATAGCAGTCAGTTTCCTTCACACGTGTGCGTTTCAGTGCCTGCCAGGGCACAGTGTCACCCCAGTGCAACTCATATCTGGTGTAACAGTAGTGTACATTTAAAAAAAAAACAACACTTTTTTGACTGTGAAATAATAGCAATCAGTTTCCTTCACACGTGTGCGTTTTAGTGCCTGCCAGGGCACAGTGTCACCCCAGTGCAACTCATATCTGGTGTAACAGTAGTGTACATTTAAAAAAAAACAACACTTTTTTGACTGTGAAATAATAGCACTCAGTTTCCTTCACACGTGTGTGTTTCAGTGCCTGCCAGGGCACAGTGTCACCCCAGTGCAACTCATATCTGGTGTAAGAGTAGTGTAAATTTAAAAAAAAAAAAAAACACTTTTTTGACTGTGAAATAATAGCAGTCAGTTTCCTTCACGCGTGTGCGTTTCAATGCCTGTCAGGGCACAGTGTCACCCCAGTGCAACTCATATCTGGTGTAACATTAGTGTACATTTAAAAAAAAATACAATTTTGACTGTAATAGATTGAATAGCAGTTAGTTGTCTGCAAGCGTGTGTGTCAGGCCTACAGCGTCTACTCTGCCAACTTCTGCCAGTGCACAGTGCCACTCATATCTGTTGTCACAGTAGCTTGCACGCATAGTACCACTAATCGAAAAAAAAATGACAGGCAGAGGCAGGCCACCCCGCAGGGGCCGTCGTGGTTGTGGTGCTGTGATTCCCTTTGGCCCTAGAATAATGCCCAGTGTTCAGAGGCCACGTACCCTGAACTCGAAAAGTTCTGAGGACATAGTTGACTGGCTAACACAGGACACCAAATCTTCTACAGCTTCCGCTCGGAACCTTGACGCACCATCCTCCTCCAGCTTAGCTTCGGGCACCTCTCAAGTTACCACTCGCCCGCCTGCCGCCACCACCAACACTAGCACCACAGCCGCTTCACTTGATCTGTCAGAGGAGTTATTTACACATCAGTTGGAAGAAATAAGTGATGCGCAACCATTATTGCCAGAGGATGTAGATAACAGGGATATGTCTCAGTCAGGCAGCATTACACACATGGACGTAGGGTGTGATGATGATGATGTTGTACCCGCTGCTGCTTCCTTTGCTGAGTTGTCAGATACAAGTGAAGTGGTTGATGATGACGATGCGTCCGTTGATGTCACGTGGGTGCCCGCTAGAAGAGAAGAAGAACAGGGGAAAGATCAGATGGGGAGACAGAGAGGAGGACTAGACGAGTTGGAAGCTGGGGGAGGTAGTCGCAAGGAGCTAGTGGCACAGTCAGACAGCATGCATCGGCACCCGGGGTCAGCCAGACAGCATGCCAATCAACGCATGCTGTTGCCACCACCAGAATGCCATCATTGCAGAGCTCAGCAGTGTGGCATTTTTTTTTGTGTGTCTGCCTCTGACAACAGCGATGCCATTTGCAACCTGTGCAAAAAGAAACTGAGTCGTGGGAAGTCCAACACCCACCTAGGTACAACTGCTTTGCGAAGGCACATGATCGCACATCACAAACGCCTATGGGATCAACACATGAGTACAAGCAGCACACAAACTCAAAGCCGCCATCCTCCTCCTGGTCCAGCATCTTCAGCCACGTTAACCACTGGTGTCCTCCTTGCCCCCTCTCAACCATCCGCCTCTCCGTCTCTCGACTTGAGCTCCTGCTCATCTGCCCACAGTCAGGTGTCTGTCAAGGACATGTTTGAGCGTAAGAAGCCAATGTCACAAAGTCACCCCCTTGCCCGGCATCTGACAGCTGGCTTGTCTGAACTCTTACCCCGCCAGCTTTTACCATACAAGCTGGTGGAGTCTGAGGCGTTCCAAAAATTTGTAGCTATTGAGACACCGCAGTGGAAGGTACCCGGCCGAAATTTCTTTGCACAAAAGGCAATCCCCAACCTGTACTCGATTGTGCAAAAGGAAGTAATGGCATGTCTGGCACACAGTGTTGGGGCAAGGGTCCATCTGACCACTGACACCTGGTCTGCAAAGCATGGTCAGGGCAGGTATATCACCTACACTGCACATTGGGTAAACCTGCTGACGGCTGCCAAGCATGGAATGCGTGGCTCTGCAGAGGAGTTGGTGACACCGCCACGACTTGCAGGCAGGCCTGCTGCCACCTCCTCTACTCCTCCTACTCCATCCTCTTCCATAACCTTCTCGGCTGAGTCCTCTTCTGCGTTTGCGTCTTGCTCCACATCAACGGCACCCCCCAGCTCCCCAGGTACTATTCCACATCCCAGATACGGCAATGTCACGCCGTCTTGAGGTTGACTTGCCTGAAAGCAGAGAGTCACACTGGACCAGCACTACTGTCCGCCCTGAATGCACAGGTGGATCAGTGGCTGACTCCGCACCCACTGGAGATCGGCAAAGTGGTTTGTGACAACGGAAGAAATTTGTTGGCGGCATTGAATTTGGGCAAGTTGACACATGTGCCGTTCCAAGATAAATTAAAAAGTATGCTTTACACAGTGTATAAGGGTGATGTCACAGCACAATGGGAATCTAACAGGGGAAGAGGTGAAAGTAATCCTCCTCCTCCCACGACCACGCCGGCAAGGACAGGATGCTTTACAGATGTTTTGTTGATGGAGGACATGCAGAGTTTTTTAAGTCCTACGCATCCCCACAGCCCTTCGGGGTCCACCCTCAGAGAACGACTCGACCGACAGGTAGCAGACTACCTCGCCTTAACTGCAGATATCGACACTCTGAGGAGCGATGAACCCCTTGACTACTGGGTGTGTATGCTTGACCAGTGGCCTGAGCTATCCCAATTTGCGATAGAACTTCTGGCCCGCTTCAAGTGTCCTGTCAGAAAGGACCTTCAGTGCAGCAGGAGGTATTGTCACTGAGAAGAGAAGTCACCTAGGTCAAAAAAGTCTAGATTACCTCACCTTTATTAAGATAAATGAGGGATGGATCCCGAAGGGACTGACAGTGGGCGATACATTCAACTAAAAAAGGCCTGATGAGATGAGCTGCCTTGGGCTAAAAATGGTCCACACGCTGCTGTATTTTATATCTGAATGCCGGATGACTTGCGTGACTTATCCGCCACCAACTAGGGTTCAAGCCGCAATGTTTTAGGGCACTTTCTGCCTGGGAAACAAACATCAATTTCTCTGGCCGCTGCTACAGCAGTGGCTGCAACAATACCTAATTTTTCAGGCATGTGTAAATGCCTAATTTTTCTGGCCTCTGGTACTGCACTGTGGCTTCAAAACCCAAACCAAAAAAAAAGGAACATAACAGGGATTAAACTGATAGGAATAGTACTACTTAACACACCACTCCTATCTGGTGGCACATTAGATCGCACGCGCAGTGCCCCAAATTCGAAGTAGGAGGACCGACCAAGCATCTTTTTCCATCTCCCGGTTCCTAAAATCGATGCCATATACACGTCCCCTGATAGGGGACGTAACAGGGACTAAACTGATAGGAATAGTACTACTTAACACACCTTATAATAATTCTATCAGCCAATCGGAATCTAAGGGACGCCATCTTGGATGACGTCACTTAAAGTTACCTTCATTCTGTTTTAGTCGTCACCAGAAGAGGATGCTCCGCGTAGGATGTCTTGAAGATGGACCCGCTCCGTGCCAGAAGGATGAAGATAGATGATGCCGTCTGTATGAAGACTTCTGCCCGTCTGGAGGACCACTTCTGCCCGGCTTGGATGAAGTCTTCTGCCCGTCTGGAGGACCACTTCTGCCCGACTTGGATGAAGACTTCTGCCCGTCTGGAGGACCACTTCACCCGACTTGGATGAAGACGTCTCCCGGTAAGTCGATCTTCAGGGGGTTAGTGTTAGGTTTCTTTTAAGGGTGTATTGGGTGGGTTTTATTTTTTAGATTAGGGTTTAAGCGGCAAAATAGCTAAATGCCCTTTTAAGGGCAATGCACATCCAAATGCCCTTTTCAGGGCAATGGGGATCTTAGGTTTTCTTTAGCTAGTATTTTATTTTGGGGGTTGGTTGTGTGGGTGGTGGGTTTTACTGTTGTGGGGGTTGTTTGTATTTTTTTTTTACAGGTAAAAATGCCCCGCAAAAGGCCCTTTTAAGGGCTATTGGTAGTTTAGTTTAGACTAGGGTTTTTTTATTTTTTGGGGGGGGCTTTTTATTTTAATAGGGCTATTAGATTAGGTGTAATTAGTTTAAATTTCTGTAATTTGTTTATTATTTTCTGTAATTTAGTGGGGGGGTTTTGTACTTTAGCTAATTTAATTTAGGTAATTGTATTTAATTTAGTTAATTTATTTAATTATAGTGTAGTGTTTGGTGTTAGTGTAACTTAGGTTAGGTTTTATTTTACAGGTAAATTTGTATTTATTTTAGCTAGGTAGTTATTAAATAGTTAATAACTATTTAATAACTATTCTACCTAGTTAAAATAAATGCAAACTTGCCTGTAAAATAAAAATAAATCCTAAGCTAGCTACAATGTAACTATTAGTTATATTGTAGCTAGCTTATGGTTTATTTTATAGGTAAGTATTTATTTTTAAATAGGAATAATTTAGTTAATGATAGGAATATTTATTTAGATTTATTTAAATTATATTTATGTTAGGGGGTGTAAGGGTTAGACTTAGGTTTAGGGGTTAATAACATTAATATAGTGGAGGCGACGTTGGGGGCGGCAGATTAGGGGTTAATAAATGTAGGTAGGTGGCGGCGATGTTAGGGATGGCAGATTAGGGGTTAATACTATTTAACTAATGTTTACAAGGCGGGAGTGCAGCGGTTTAGGGGTTAATATGTTTATTATAGTGTCTGCAACATTGAGGGCAGCAGATTAGGGGTTAATAAGTGTAGGTAGGTGGCAGCGACATTAGGGGCGGCAGATTAAGAGTTAATAAATATAATGTAGGTGTCTGCAATGTTGGGGGCAGCAGATTATTGGTTAATAAATATAATGTAGGTGGCGGCAATGTCTGGAGCGGCAGATTAGGGGTAAAACATTTTATTTTAGTATTTGTGATGCGGGAGGGCCTCGGTTTAGGGGTTAATAGGTAGTTTATGGGTGTTAGTGTACTTTTTAGCACTTTAGTTATGAGTTTTATGCTACGGCGTTGTACCATAAAACTCTTAACTACTGACTTTTTTTAGGACTCTTGACAGGGTAGGGTGTACCGCTCACTTTTTGGCCTCCCAGGACAGACTCGCAATATCAGCGCTATGGAAGTCCCATAGAAAAAAGACTTTACGAAGTTTACGTAAGTTGTTTTGCGGTAAGGCCAAAGAAGTGTGCAGTACACCTAAACCTTCAAGACTCGTAATACCAGCGGGCGTAAAAAAGCAGTGTTAGGACCTCTTAACGCTGCTTTTTTACCCTAACGCACAACTCGTAATCTAGCAGAAAGTTTGTTAACAGTAAATCAGGCAGCAAAGTATCCTCAGGTTTGAAGGGGTTAAACAGAGATGTGGTCAGGCAAGCAAAGTTTGTTAACAGTAAATCAGGCAGCAAAGTATCCTCAGGTTTGAAGGGGTTAAACAGAGATGTGGTCAGGCAAGCAAAGTTCGTTAACAGAATATCAGGTAACAAAGTATCAAAATGAGTACTCACAAAGCCACAACAAGGAAAAAACAAATGGTCATCAGGTGAAGGACACGCCTGAATTTGAACCCAGAGTGATGTCAGCAGAACGGGACGCTTCAGGGAGCGTGTCAGCAGAGTGAGACAGCTTCAGAGGCAAAGGATGTTGCTAAGCAACGCAGCAACAGAGCCTCAGAAGCGAGGAGCATGCCAGTATGTAAACTTATGAGCACAACTGTATATATACACATATATTTCTTTCATATAGGGGGCAAGAGTCCACAACCTGTTATGTGTGGGATATACATACCTACCACAAGGAGGAGGAAAAGTTTCCCAACCCCCAAAAGCCTATAACCCCCCCACACACACCTCACTTATTCCTTAGTTTTACTTTGCCTCCTTAGGAGTGGTTGAAGCATGATGGGCTTGATTCTTCAGTTAAAGGTGCTTCAGAGCATTTTGAAGCCCGGTTCCCCTCAGATTACAGTGTTTGTCAGAGGGAGTACTGCCTCATGACACCACGTTTTCGCCTCTGGGAAATCTTTTTATGGGCTCTCTGTAAATTTGGTTGCAGGGATTCATCTTCTGCCTCCCTTTACAGATAAAAAATATACTCATTTTCCATTACCTCTGCTGATATGTTTCAGTACTGGTTTGGCTGTCTGCTACTTGATAATTAGTGGATGAGTGTCGGTAAGTCATTTTGATCCTGAATGTCCCAGCCTGGTCTTTCAGGATTTGGCATGCAGATCTAGTGCCAATTGGCGCTTTATAAATGAATGATAATAATAATATTAATAGAGCGATGTCGGTCGTGTAACACTTTTCTGGTAAATATGCTTTACCATGGACTTGTAAAATCAAGTCGCGCACTAATGTTAGCGCAGTCCACGTGTTATCTGAACCTACAATACAGAAAATGTTTTTTCTTTTTTGATCTTTTAAAATATGGTAGTCTCCCATTTTTTGGCATTTCTATACAATATTGTAGTTATTTTCTAATAATGTTTGATAATTAGATATTATTCTTTCGGACATCTCATTGAAAAGAAAAAAAACTTGAAATCTACGCATGAGAGAAAAACAAAAAAAGACTTCAACACATGGGTGTGAAAAAGTCTAAAAAACAAAAAGTTAAGTATGGGAGGGACGTTGTAATCTATTACCCCTATACTACTTCATTGTGGCCTAGATTAAAAGCAGAGTATAACAATATTAGTGTTATGGTGCGTAATGCTGTTCTAATCCATAAAACTCCCATATCTACTCTATTACAAGTTAAGAGTAAAATGTATGGTTTCGATCTGGAGGTCGGATAGCATGAATGAACTAAATCCCTTGTGATTCTGATAGGCCATGCAATTTTCAACAAGTTTCCAATTTACTTTTATAACCAAATTTGCTTTGTTCTTTTGGTTTTCTTTGTTAAAAACTAAACTTAGGTAGGTTCATATGCTAATTTATAAGCCCTTGAAGGCCTCTTCTTGTTTCAGTACATTTTGACAGTTTTTCATAGTTCTTATGTATCATATAAATAACACTCACTTCCGTGGAATTATTTCAGCACTGATTGGCTAAAATGCAAGTCTGTCAAAAGAACTGAAATAATTGGGCAGTCTGCAGAGGTTTAGATACAATGGCCTCTAGTTATCAAGCCGTCAACCGCAAATATGCTGGAATTCCGCAGCGTATTTGTGGCGGGGCTGATTCACCTTAGTTATCAAGCCCTACTGCCCGGCAAAAGTAGAATATAGTGACGTAACCTACGATCCGCCGGACTCAGTCCGACACAGATTGATGGTTACGTCACTACAAATGTTCCAAATGCAAGTTCGGCACAATCTGACTACTTTTGGTAGTTATCAAACTACTACCAGGTACGCTCGCCACTCTTCCAGGCCAGCGTACCTGGATTTCAATCTGCCGCCCTGGAGGCAGCGGATCCCATAGGAATTAATGGGAGTCTGACCATAGCGAAAGCTCATGTTCGCTGTTGCCCGATATCCCATTGATTCCTATGGGAGATGTCTGCACCTAACACCCTAACATGTACCCCAAGTCTAAACACCCCTAATCTGCCCCCCCTACACCGCCGCAACTAAATAAACGTATTAACCCCTAAACCGCCACTCACGGACCCCGCCACCACCTACATTATACATATTAACCCCTAATCTGCCGCCCCCTATACCACCGCCACCTACATAAACTTATTCACCCCTATCCTGGGGATTCAATCAGCCAATCAGATTGAAGTTCAATCCGATTGGCTGATCCGATCAGCCAATCGGATTGAGCTTGCATTCTATTGGCTGATCGGAAACACCCATCATAAACATGATTGCGAGATTGCAGTGTTCTTTACACTCAAATCCATATGTATATGTAAACATTCCTATTGACTGATCTGAATTTTAACATGAAAATCAGCCAATAGGAATGCAAGGGTACCGCAATATAAAAGGGGTACCTCACATTCAAATTTCCGTTTGCGGCTGGTGACTGAATGAAGAGGGCCTCTGTGTTCAATTTCGCAAGATGAAAACCACTGCTTCCGCAACTGCGCCGCCACTAATGGGAATAATGAAGATGGAGCGCTGCCATATTTTTGGTAAGTTGTTTGCTAATTTTTGTAAGGTTAGTGGTTTTTTTATTGTCAGAAAAATATGGGAACAACACAGTACAGCTCCTGTATGTCCCAAAAAAACAGAGGTGCGCCAATCCACTATAACACAAACTATGTATATTACAAAATATATTCAAAATAATAAAAACCTGTATAAGCAGTATAATATGATCAAAAAAATAAAAAGTTATGGTAACACACAAATACAATGGTAATGATAATGAGATGTTTACAATGTATAAAATTTAAAAAATCCTTAGACAAAAGTCCCAACACTTGTGGAAAGTCCTATACCGAGGACTCTCACTAGTAATGTCCGGTTACAAAAAGATGCGTCAACCGAGTGACAGGCAGCTCTCTCCAAAGTGTCTACGATATATCTGGATGTCCTGGAAGACAAGAAAAAAGAGAGGCGCCCTTGGTGCAGCAAGTCCTAAACAGCATGTAACAACTTCCAACAATAGTGATTGAATTCTCACAAACAAGCGTGCACATGCAGTGCAATAATAGACGGACCGAAACTTCAGAGCCATTCGGCTGACTCTCCAATGGTGGATCAGCTGGGTGATGATGCAGTGTTTCACCCGTGACACAGGGGTTCAAAACTCCAAAACGCCCAGTATTGGTCAGCTGGGAGATGTATAAAGTCCACAGACTACAACGGCTTAAAGACAATTCTCCGGAGCAAGGAAGAGTGGTAAAAATATTTTATTAAAAACACTTAAAAAGTTGCTTTTTTATTGTATTGCTATTTTTTTTACTGTTATGGTAGGTTTTTTTTTTACAGGTAAGGTTAGATTTTTTTTTTATTTTTCAGGCAAATTTTTATTTTTTTAAAAGTAGTTAGGTTTTATTTGGTAAAGTAAGGGTTAGTCTATTTTGGGTTAATTTAGGGGTTGTTACAGTAGTGCAGGCTATGTGATGAGGTGGAATGGTGGTTAAGGGGTTAATAGTGTAAAGAGGTAGTTTGCAATGTGAGTGGCTGGCGGTTTAGGGGTTCATAGTGTAGCGCAGACTTTGCGATGTGTAGTGTGTGGCGGTTTAGGGTATAATAGTTTAGAAGCTTACTTTGCAGTGGGGGATATGGTGATTTAGGGATTAATAGTGTAAAGAGGTAGTTTGGGATGTGGGGGGGTGGTTTAGGGGTTTATAGTGTAGTGGGGACTTTGCGATGTGCGCGAGTAGGGTGGGTATTTTTTTGCTACCTTGACTTCTGTGGGACAGTAGGTTATGGTGCGGTTGGTATTGTAACTGCGCTAGCAATAAACCTTTTTGCGCAAGTCGGGGTAGCGTCAGAGTGATACATTTTTACTTTCAACTCATAATACCAGCACAACCCGACTCGCACAAGAGGTTAACTACTAACACAGTTAGCTCTCTAATGAAATTGCCAGTTAGCGCTCCTCCCCTTATAATCTGACCCTAAAAAAATACTAGGTAGAATGATGCAGTCAAAGAAAATATTAGTCTGATAATAACATGTAGATGTATTTTTAAAGTTTCATTAGCTGTTTAAATATTGAAAAAATAAGTGGAAAGTTTTAGTGTCTATAAAACAATGGGAGCTGCCATGTTGTAACTTAGGTTACCTTCTCTGCTGTGGCCAATTAGTGATAAAAATAGGCAACTAGAGTATCCAGCCAATCAGCATATACATATATATTTATTTATATTTGCTGCCATCGCTGCACGACTTACCCGCTTTGCTGGCCTATCGTGCGCTGGTATTATCCAGTGGAGAGCAAATATCGCTTTCATCAAAGCGATATTTAGCGCTCCACTTGTAATCTGGCCCTAAGTATTTTAAAATAGACTGTCCCTTAAATAAGATGCTCTAAGCCGACGATGAAATAGTCGAGTTCTTCTAAAATTCTTGAACATGTTAACATCCTCTGGTAAATCTCTTTCACCATTCACTGGTAATACCAGATTTTGTGTTATTCTTAGTGCAGGGTCGCGTTATGGATAGCGCTCCACTTGTAATCTAAGCCTGTATGTGGCAGAACTAGATATTGGTAAAGGAATAAAATGCCCCTTAACCCTGTCCTATACCTCCATATAGAACCTATTATTAAAAAGCCACTAATGTACAACTGCAAAATTAGGAAATTCATAATAAGAAGACAATGCAATAACACTTTACTTTGAATTTCAAACAAGCAGTAGATTTTTTATTTTTCAAATGTCAAAGCTTTTTATTTCCCTGTCTTCTGCAACACAAGACAGTCATCAGCCAATCATCCTCATATACACATAAACTGTAAACTCTTGCACATGCTCAGTAGAAGTAGATAAGACGTTTCTTAAAGGGACACTGAACCCAAATTTTTGGTTTCAGTACTCTGGACAGCACTTTTTTATTGGTGGATGAATTTATCCACCAATCAGCAAGGACAACCCAGGTTGTTCACCAAAAATGGGCCGGCATCTAAACTTACAATCTTGCATTTCAAATAAAGATACCAAGAGAATGAAGAAAATTTGATAATAGGAGTAAATTTGAAAGTTGCTTAAAATTTCATGCTCAATCTGAATCACAAAAGAAAAATTTTGGTTACAGTGTCCCTTTAATTGTATGTTCTGTCTGGATAATGAATGTTTAATTTTAACTTTTAATTACCTTTAAGGATACTAATGTCACAGTTAATTACTTAAAGTATCCTTCAGTATATATAATTTGAAGGAAAAAAGAAACACCTTCCTTTTCAATATAATTGAGGGCAGAGAAGAGCTGAATACTTTGTTTATGACAAAGCACAAAAGCAGACGGATGAAGAACACATAAGACAAGGGATATTAAACTCAAAGGTGAGTGAATTTTACTCTGCGTTTTTGAGGGATCATGAGGCTTCAAGAGTTAAAAATATTTTTCAGTGTAAGGGGGATCATATAAAGAAACAAGAGTAAACATCTACTTAAAATTGTCATGTTCCATAAATGGTTTAAAAAGTAAATACATTTTTTTATCTGGTTAAAATAAAAAGCAACTAAAACTCAATTAATTAAATGAGTTATATTTTTTTTTTCCATTATACTTTGAATTCAACATTAAATTGATTTTTTAACCTTATGTTTGACTTAGGCACAACATATTTATCTGGCAAACATATTTTCTAGTAGTATGTTTATTGATGACCAAATTTGGCAATGAAAAAAATAATTAATATTGATCATTCTATTATAGAAGGTGCAACAAATAAATATTAAGAAAGTGTGTTTTATTGTTAGAACATCTCATTAAAGTGCAGGCAAATGAATTATAAAAATCTGTAAATTAATTTGAGAGATTAATAGTTCTCAGATTTTAATAAATATGCAATATCAGATATAGAACATTAGCAAACATTAAAAACGTTTTTGCAGTTATTTATATGTATATTTAGATATTGTTTGTCCTCGCGTTCATTATAAATTTGCTATTTGGCAGATCTAATATGCTTGTTTATATAAAATATGTAAGAATAGTATTGTATCAATATAAATGACACTAACTTTAACCTGAAACATTATACTTCAATCTTTTATATGGAGATCTCAATAAAACTAAATCAAACTAAATCAATCATATTTTTTGACCTATGGTTTTACAGCCAGTATTTCCATTATACAGAGAATAATATAAGAATATTTGCATTCCTTTTTGGATTTGTTGCATTTATCTAAAAAAACAACAAGTGTTGTTCTATCTCTTTAAGGTATAATTATATTCTGGCTGAGGACACACATATTCTCTCCCCTGTCCCCACCAGGGATAGGCACAAATGCTGTGGGCTACATTTTCTAAAGTACAGAGTTTAGTGAAGGACACCAAGGTACATTTGAAATTAAAAACATTAATTTATAGTGCTGGGTGTTAATACTGATGCAGATACCACTGATCCTATAACCAGCCCTCCTCTGGCTACACGCATGTGCCAGTGTCACTACTGTGTCATTATATAGCGCTTGGTGTTATTATACTGATGCAGATACCACTGGTTCTATAAACAGCCCTCCTCTGGCTTTACCCATGTGCCAGTGTCACTATTGTGTCATTATATAGTGCTGGGTGTTAATACTGATGCAGATACCACTGATCCTATAACCAGCCCTCCTCTGGCTACACACATGTGCCAGTGTCACTACTGTGTCATTATATAGCGCTTGGTGTTATTATACTGATGCAGATACCACTGACCCTATAACCAGCCTTCCTCTGGCTATACCCATGTGCCAGTGTCACTACTGTATTATTATATAGCGCTCGGTGTTATTATACTGATGCAAATACCACTGACCCTATAACCAGCCCTCCTCTGGCTATACTCATGTGCTAGTGTCACTACTGTATTATTATATAGTTCTGGGTGTTATTATACTGATGCAGATACCACTGATCCTATAACCAGCCCTTGTCTGGCTATACCCATGAGCCAGTGTCACTACTCTGTCATTATATAGCGCTGGGTGTTATTATACTAATGCAGATATCACTGATCCTATAACCAGCCCTCCTCTGGCTATACTCATGTGCCAGTGTCACTACTGTATTATTATATAGTTCTGGGTGTTATTATACTGATGCAGATACCACTGATCCTATAACCAGCCCTCCTCTGGCTATATCCATGGGCCAGTGTCACTACTGTGTCATTATATAGTGCTTGGTGTTATTATACTAATGCAGATATCACTGATCCTATAACCAGCCCTCCTCTGGCTATACTCATGTGCCAGTGTCACTACTGTATTATTATATAGTTCTGGGTGTTATTATACTGATGCAGATACCACTGATCCTATAACCAGCCCTCCTCTGGCTATACACTACACACAATTTAGCAAGGGCACTATAAAGGCAAGCTTCTCAGTTATTCTAATTACTTGTAATACCTGTTAGGTTGGTATCAATGTATTGTTACTTAATGAGAAGTGGTGCTAGCATTTAATACAACATTAGTATAAACAATAGGGATTAAAGTCCCTGGAAAGAAATGCTTTTTTAGCACTCTTTGCCAAGACTGACGTGTAGAGGCAAAGATTGGATTAAAATATAACTTTTATTTTACTTTATTAAAAAGATGGGTAAACACAAACATTTAAAAATACTCTATCGTTTGTAGCTGAATTAGATTATTTGTGAGATCTATTATTGATCTGGCCTTTATACCATATATTGGTAATCAGTTCTCACTGGTAATTACCAGTTTGCATATGCGGTGAATGTCACTTAAATTATGTATGTGGCAGATGTTAATATATCTTTGATTGATTGTGTTCATTTACTCATATTGTGCCTGGGAATAAATTCTAATAATTGTGAAGGATGACCTCCCACTGAGGTATGTTACCATTACACACTATTGAACTGCGAGTATAGCAGATATTAATATATCTTTAAATGATTATGTTCATTTGCTCATATTGTGCCTGGGGTTAAATTACAATGATTTTAAAGGATAACCTACAATTAAGGTGTATTACCCTTGCACACTATTGTGGATCACCCCAGTCCTATTGATTTGTGCTGTGTGATCATATGTATTTTCTATCTAAGTTGTAATATGCTCAGAGTATTGTTCTTATATTAAGGTTTCATATTATTGCTTTGTATATGGGTGTTTTATTATCATAATGATTCAAAATTTTGTGCTTACTAATACAGTGTAATAATAGTGTCCATATAACTCTTGTGAACTACTCCTCATACGAGGTCCCAACAAATGCGGAAATCACAGAGTTTGCAGGTGTATAACCATTTATATTGTATATACTTCAGACTGTCATAAGATGTGATATATAAACAGCGTGCTTACCACTCCGGTGTCTATCGATAGCTGCGTGGGTCAGACAGTATCAGCTTAGTGGCGAATGCAAATCACTCTGGTGTGCTTGCTAACATACCGTCTATCCTCCGGTGTGGACGCTGTATACACTTCACTGTTCTTCCGACTGGTAAGTGCCTGTGTCGTAGGCTGTCCTATGCTGTAACTGTTAGAGCTCTCCTGAACTCTTATTCAATATCAACGAAAGTACAACAAGATTTCACAGTTCAGTCAATAGGAGTTAAAGAGAGAGAGAGTTGTTGGCATATGTTAAATATCATTTTATTAAATTCGTTAAAACAGACCTGGCACAGCACATAAAAATCTCCACTTCTGACGCGTTTCCTGCCTCACGGGCAGTTCATCAGAGCATACAGAGATCACCTGAAGTTGCTGTTTAAACACACAGGTAGAACCACAAGGTCCAATCACATTTTCGCTAGGTGTTAGTAGAAAACACCCACTCTTTAACTCATTCATTTCCATTGATGTATTATACATTATTTAAATGTGACCGAGCCGGTGGAGTACCTAAGGTGTGACAGCGCAAACATAGAAATACAAAATGTGAACAAAAAAATCTAAAATTTGAGTAAATGTAATAAAACCTGCTTGGGAACAATTTAGATCGTAGCCAATAACATGCAAAAGTTGAGCCTATATTTAAACATTGCTTCAAGATTGTTTAAAGTTAATGATAATAAAAGTGAGTTAACCCTATAGCCGTTTACGATATATAAGATAAATGCAAGATACTGTCTAAGGGTCATCATCAGGACTATATCATTCAAGATCGAAAGATAACTAAATGGCTTTAAACAAATAGACCAGCAATTCTAGTTTTTAACTACAGCATCATGAAAAGCACATAAGAAAGATATATTATTATTCTGGATATGAAAAACACCGAATTAAGAGTTGCAAATGTTAGATAATATTTATATATATAAAATGTCAGGTAGGCCAACATAATAATTAAGCACCTGTATTTCTAGAATATATAAAATATTTTTGTGTGTTTATTAGCTCCTATCTATGAACAGTTTGACATTGCTAATTTTATTGATCCCTAATGGATGACCCGTTTTTAAAGTATGAATCCAAAAAAATTCCCTTTTCGATAAAGCCTGATATCTATCTCCTCCTCTAGCTCCCAATGTGACTTGCTCAATCCCTTGAAAAAGAAAGTGAGCAAGTCTGTTGGTATGTTCAAAGAAGTGTTTGGCAACTGGAGTCTTTGGAACTTCTGCTTCCAATGACAACAGATGCTCTCTTAGTCGATCTTTGAGATTCCTTGAGGTAAGGCCAATATATTGAAAATTGCAAAAAGAGCAAGTTATAAGATAAACTATGTAAGTGGAATTACAGTTAATGGATTCTCTTATTTTATAGGATCTCCCTGTCTGCATAGATTTAAAGCTGTTACCTACAAGAGCATAATCACAGCATTTACATGGTTTGGTACCACACTTGTGAAAACCTATATTAGTGGGGAGCCAGTTATTTGTTCTATTCTCCCTTGTTTTGGTCTTAGAAGAAAAATTCTTTCTTACTTCGTCGCCTATAGTATCAGACCTACTTGCAACAAAGTTACAATTGCCAGAAATCAATCTTAAATCAGCATCTCTCTCTAACAATGGCAATCTCATTTTAATTATTTTACAAATGTCACCAAATTGTCTACTAAACTTGATGACAAAATTGATACCTTTCTTTTGTTTCAATCTGTGGTCAGAGTTAGCGTTAATGCGATCTTTTAGCAAATTATTTCTATCAAAACTTGATACTAAATGAGACTGTTTTTTCAAATCTTCCAAGTTGTAACCTCTAGCTACCAGGCGCTCTGTCAGATCATTGGCATGTTTCCAATAATCACTTAGGTTAGTACAATTACGTCTAAGTCTAATATATATTGGCCTTACCTCAAGGAATCTCAAAGATCGACTAAGAGAGCATCTGTTGTCATTGGAAGCAGAAGTTCCAAAGACTCCAGTTGCCAAACACTTCTTTGAACATACCAACAGACTTGCTCACTTTCTTTTTCAAGGCATTGAGCAAGTCACATTGGGAGCTAGAGGAGGAGATAGATATCAGGCTTTATCGAAAAGGGAATTTTTTTGGATTCATACTTTAAAAACGGGTCATCCATTAGGGATCAATAAAATTAGCAATGTCAAACTGTTCATAGATAGGAGCTAATAAACACACAAAAATATTTTATATATTCTAGAAATACAGGTGCTTAATTATTATGTTGGCCTACCTGACATTTTATATATATAAATATTATCTAACATTTGCAACTCTTAATTCGGTGTTTTTCATATCCAGAATAATAATATATCTTTCTTATGTGCTTTTCATGATGCTGTAGTTAAAAACTAGAATTGCTGGTCTATTTGTTTAAAGCCATTTAGTTATCTTTCGATCTTGAATGATATAGTCCTGATGATGACCCTTAGACAGTATCTTGCATTTATCTTATATATCGTAAACGGCTATAGGGTTAACTCACTTTTATTATCATTAACTTTAAACAATCTTGAAGCAATGTTTAAATATAGGCTCAACTTTTGCATGTTATTGGCTACGATCTAAATTGTTCCCAAGCAGGTTTTATTACATTTACTCAAATTTTTTATTTTTTTGTTCACATTTTGTATTTCTATGTTTGCGCTGTCACACCTTAGGTACTCCACCGGCTCGGTCACATTTAAATAATGTATAATACATCAATGGAAATGAATGAGTTAAAGAGTGGGTGTTTTCTACTAACACCTAGCGAAAATGTGATTGGACCTTGTGGTTCTACCTGTGTGTTTAAACAGCAACTTCAGGTGATCTCTGTATGCTCTGATGAACTGCCCGTGAGGCAGGAAACGCGTCAGAAGTGGAGATTTTTATGTGCTGTGCCAGGTCTGTTTTAACGAATTTAATAAAATGATATTTAACATATGCCAACAACTCTCTCTCTCTTTAACTCCTATTGACTGAACTGTGAAATCTTGTTGTGTTTTATTATCATGCAATCCTCAGTATTATATTTGTGCTTGATATTCTCAACAGTAGTTTCCCATGCGTATAAGTTTATATTTTCGCGTGTTGCACACGCTTGCTTGGTTTTCTATTGCTATTGTGTATATGAGTGATATGCTATCACAAAATACTCAGTGATTGAACTTATTGTTGGTCTCTAATGCTTGTAGATTAGTATTTTAGTGTGCTTTATACACGTACTTGGTTTATTAAATAATTGCTATGTACTAATCTACCTCTTATATAGAGCTCTACCTGAGTACTATTCACATATTTGTACTGGGTATAACCATATATTTTAAGGATTTTCTATGATCGTTGTGAATATGCTCAGAGTGTTGCTCTTATATAGTTATTCCTCTATATGTATTCAAAGGATTTTCCATGATCGTTGTGAATATGCTCAGAGTGTTGCTCTTATATAGTTATTCCTCTATATGTATTCAAAGGATTTTCCATGATCGTTGTGAATATACTCAGAGTGTTGCTCCTATATAGTTATTCCTCTATATGTATTCAAAGGATTTTCTATGATCATTGTGAATATGCTCAGAGTGTTGCTCTTATATAGTTATTCCTCTATATGTATTCAAAGGATTTTCTATGATCATTGTGAATATGCTCAGAGTGTTGCTCTTATATGGTATATTAGTTTATTTTTGACAACATTGATCCCTTAAACTGAGTATATATCTTTACATAATATGCACGCATGCTTTGTTTGTTGATTTAAAGTAAACTTGTATTCTTTCTTACTGAGATCTGTCTAGGTTGCTGTTTAAATATAGTCGTTCTGGAGAGCCTATGTCAGGCGTATGTTATACTCTGGAGTCACTGTGTCAAATATCCACCATACATCATTTATTGTTCTCACCATTCATGATAACAGTTATAATCTTCCCAGTTGGAAAACTGCTTATGTGGAAAATGTATCCTTTATAATTAAATTCATTTAACTGTCACACTGTTATAGATATTATTGTTATTTGTGCACATGAGTGCTAGCATATCTTGTAAATAGTATTCGTTATTATCCTTTATAAAAACCATAATAAGCCTCTAAATCCAGTACATCTATATGCTTAAATTGGTAAAATTACTGTAACAAACAATGCGATATAATGTTTTTCCATTAACATAAGATGGTTTTGAATAGTTGTTATATACTTTATCCCTATTTGTGAAAAATATGCATTATGGCACTTAAATATCTTAGTATGATATCCGTGCTTTCTATATCGTAATCTTTACGTTCATAAAAATTATTATAATTAACACTACGATATAATGTTGCCACTAACATAAGATCCGTGACCTCACCACTCGTCATTAGTTCACTGTCCGTTTGGACTATATTACTGGTATATTTCAGCTATGCGATAGATATAATTTAAAATTCAACAATTACTGGGACCCCATCGTCCCACAACACCCCCCTGACGCGTTTAGCCTGTTTTAGGCTTTATCAAAGGCGGCGGGCCGCCGTGGTTCAAAGTATTTATTCCGTCGTGATTCCGGAAGTCCCGCCTCTACTACTACTACTACTACTACTGTAATTGGTTCAAATGGCCGTGAGTGATGTCTGAACAGCCTATTGGGATCTGAGTGCTCCGTAATCTTAGAACATATCAAGGTGGACTGACACTGTAGCATCAATGTTTTTCTTAAGGTGGACATATCTTTCTGTTATGTGCTATGATTCTATTTACGAATGTATTCCTATATTTGATGCATTCTATATCATTCTTTCCCCCTTGAATTCATAGACTCCATTGGTGGTATGAATAGGAGAACCTTATGATAGTCATACGCAACCTAAAAAATATTGTTCATCCTATATAACAAAAGGCCAAGTGTGTTTGTCCGAAGCTGTCATGCGCAGTAGACAGCACAGCACGAGGACAAACACACCTGGCCTTTGAGAGTCCCTAAGTCTCTACTCTGCAGTGCGAGCAGAAGTGTGCGTGACCGAGCATGGCCAGGGGCGTGGCCGAGCGCGAGGGCCATGAGGGGGCGTGGTCAAGCATGAAGGGGCGGGGCCAGGCGGCCCGTGAAAGGCTGTGCAGTGAGAGCTCAAAACAGCTCAAAAGAGGGGAGAGAGGGGGTAGGGAAAAGATAAGAAAGGTGAGAGAGAGAGAGAGAGAGAGAGAGAGAGAGAGATCAAGAGGGGAGAGAGAGATCAAGAGGGGAGATAAAGGGAGCACAAGAGAGGGAGCAAAAGAGAGGGGGAGAGACAGCAAAATAGAGGGGGAGGGAAACAAAAGAAAGGGGACAGAGAGATCAAAAGAGAGCGGGGAAGAGAAAGAGAGGAGGAGGGGGAGAGAGAGAGGGGAGTAGAGAGAGAGAGGGGGGGAGAGAGAGAAAGAGAGAGAGAGGGGGGGAGGAGGAGAGAGAGAGAGGAGAGAGAGGGGGGAGGGAGAGAGAGAGGGGAGGGAGGGAGAGAGAGAGGGGGAGGGAGAGAGAGAGGGGGAGGGAGAGAGAGAGGGGGAGGGAGAGAGAGGGGGAGGGAGAGAGAGAGGGGAGGGGGAGTGAGAGAGAGAGGGGAGGGGGATTGAGAGTGAGAGAGAGAGGGGAGTGAGAGAGAGAGGGGAGTGAGAGAGAGAGGGGAGGGGGAGAGAGAGAGGGGGAGGGAGAGAGGGGTAGGGAGAGAGGGGTAGGGAGAAAGAGAAGAGAGGGGGAGTGAGAGAGAGAGGGGAGGGAGAGAGAGAGGGGAGGGAGAGAGAGAGGGGAGGGGGAGGGAGAGAGGGGAGGGGGAGAGAGAGTGAGAGAGAGAGGGGAGGGAGAGAGGGGGAGGGAGAAAGAGAGGGTAGGGGGAGTGAGAGAGAGAGGGGAGGGGGAGTGAGAGAGAGAGGGGAGGGAGAGAGAGAGGGGAGGGTGAGAGAGAGAGAGGGTAGGGAGAGAGAGAGGGGAGGGGGAGGGAGAGAGGGGAGGGGGAGAGAGAGTGAGAGAGAGAGGGGAGGGAGAGAGAGAGGGGAGGGGGAGAGAGGGGGAGGGAGAGAGAGAGGGGGAGGGAGAGAGAGGGTAGGGAGAGAGAGAGGGGAGGGGGAGGGAGAGAGGGGAGGGGGAGAGAGAGAGGGGAGGGAGAGAGAGAGGGGAGGGGGAAGGAGAGAGAGAGGGGAGGGGGAGTGAGAGAAAGAGGGGGAGATAGAGAGGGAGAGAGAGAGAGGGGAGAGAGAAAGGAGAGAGAGGGGGGAGAGAGAGAGAGAGAGAGAGAGAGGGGAGAGAGAGAGGGGAGAGAGAGAGGGGAGAAAGAGAGTGGGAGAGAGAGAGAGGGGGGAGAGAGAGAGAGGGGGGAGAGAGAGAGAGGGGAGAGAGAGAGAGATAGAGGGGAGAGAGCGCAAAAGAAGGGGGAGAGAGAGAGCGCAAAAGAGGGGGGAGAGAGAGTTCGCAAAAGAGGATGGGATAGAGAGAGCGCAAAAGAGGGGAGGATAGAGAGAGTGCAAAAGGGGGGGGAGAGAGAGAGCGCAAAAGAGAGGGGGAGAGAGAGCGCAAAAGAGAGAGGGGAGAGAGAGAGCTCAAAAGAGAGGGGAGAGAGAGAGTGCAAAAGAGGGGGGGGAGAGAGCGCAAAAGAGGGGGAAGAGAGAGCGCAAAAGAGAGGGGGGAGAGAGATCTCAAAAGAGAGGGGGAGAGAAAGCGCAAAAGAGAGGGGGGAGAGAGAGCAAAAGAGAGGGGCAGGGAGAGAGCGCAAGGGTTGGGACTGCTGTACCCTGTAAAAAATGGCCCGTGTGAGCGGGCTTTAGGACTAGTTGATCAATATATGAATTATTATGATTTGTTGTTTATGGTTTGTTGTGAATGATTTGTCCTTGTGTTAGTGCTAAGTGTTTTAAATTGTGCTAGCATGAAGTAAAGCGTGAAGTAAAAATAAAAAAACGGGGGGGGGGGGGTTTAAAAAAAAAGGTGAAATAAAACTTTATTCTTTGTCACAGCAATCCGTGTCTTGTGTACTTATTGTGTGTAGATGTAAATGGTGTGAAATTAAATGGGTTGAATTTTATTTGTATGTTTGTTTCTTTAGACAATTGTATATAATATTGTGTGTTTTTTAATTATAGTTTGATCCTTTGTTGTTGATTAGATTGGCATATTGTATCTATCGTTTTCATATGCAATTGCCATATTTCATATTTGAAATGTTTTTTATAGTGACCTTTATCCTGCTATTCTATAATAGTGGCCTTTATTCCACTGTTCTATGATGCTGTATGCGTTATTACTGCGTGTTTGTAAGCCATATATGAATTTTGTGTGATGAATTTGTGTTATTGGGTGATTGTGAGTGATCCATATTTGTGTGAATGGATTTGTGTATTGTAATTTATGATCGTGCAATCTTGTGATATCATATGATGTGCTATATTTTTATTATAGTATATGAAATCAAATTCATATTCTCATCTTTTCAAATTTTACGATTTTTTTATAGGATTTTATTAAAAATAATTTTTATATAAAATTGTGGGGTGTTGAATCAAATTTACATATTTGATTTTAATTTTATTGTGTGTGTTGTCCTGAATTCTTGTACATCAAGAATTCACATAAAGTGATGTGTTCAGTGCAAAATTCTCATTGAGTGATGTGGTTGATGCTAGTGTTAAGTATGATGGAATACTCCTACCTTGCTATCAGGTCTTATTATTTACAGCTACTTATTACTATATCTAGTTTACAATTTACTTGTATTTTGGTTTCTTTGTTATACTTTAGTTTATAACATAATTATTATTTTTATTTATCCTTGCCAATGATCAATGTCGTCTTATGAATTTATTGTATTGATATTTTCCTTATGGTTTGTAATTATCTGTTCTTATGATTTGTAATTATCTATTCTCATTATCTTTTATAATTGTAATTTTCCATATCTTTTTAATGCCTTTCCTCATTTCCATTATACTAGGTCATACGGGGTGAGTGATGCATTTGGGATTAATTTATCCTGAATTGTGTTGATTCTCATCTTTATAGGTATACAAAAAAGTTGTTGTTTTCATTAATACCATTGGGGTGTACCGTGTTCAGCAAATATATACACTTTCTGCTTTTAGGAGGGATTTTTCTAAATCCCCCCCTCTGATACCTAATTTGATTTGTTCAATCCCCCAACATTGCAAGTCGTTTGAGTTTCTGTAAAAAATGAAAGGCCACACTTGTAATGGTCTTGCCATCCGCCAAATCTTTCCTGGCGTTTTTGATGTTTCTTAAGTGTTCCATTAGTCTGACTCTTATTTTACCTATACCCATGTGCCAGTGTCACTACTGTGTCATTATATAGTGCTTGTTGTTATTATACTGATGCAGATACCACTGATCCTATAACCAGCCCTCCTCTGGCTATACTCATGTGCCAGTGTCACTACTGTATTATTATATAGTGCTGGGTGTTATTATACTGATGCAGATACCACTGATCCTATAACCAGCCCTCCTCTGGCTATACCCATGTGCCAGTGTCACTAGTGTGTCATTATATAGTGCTTGGTGTTGTTATACTGATGCAGATACCACTGACCCTATAACCAGCCCTCCTCTGGCTATACCCATGTGCCAGTGTAACTACTGTGTCATTATATAGCGCTGGGTGTTATTATACTGATGCAGATACCACTGATCCTATAACCAGCCCTCCTCTAGCTATACCCATACGCCAGTGTCACTACTGTGTCATTATATAGTGCTGGGTGTTATTATATGGATGCAGATACCATTTATCCTATAACCAGCCCTCCTCTGGCTATACCCATAAGACAGTATTATTACTATGTCATTATATAGTGCTGGGTGTTGTTATACTGATGCAGATACCACTGATTCTATAACCAGCCCTCCTCTGGCTATACCCATGTGCCAGTGTCACTACTGTGTCATTATATAGTGCTGGGTGTTAATACTGATGCAGATACCACTGACCCTATAACCAGCCCTTGTCTGGCTATACCCATGTGCCAGTGTCACTACTGTGTCATTATATAGCGTTGGGTGTTATTATACTGATGCAGATACCACTGATCCTATAACCAGCCCTCCTCTAGCTATACCCATGAGCCAGTGTCACTACTGTGTCATTATATAGTGCTGGGTGTTATTATACTGATGCAGATACCACTGATTCTATAACCAGCCCTCCTCTGGCTATACACATGTGCCAGTGTCACTACTGTGTCATTATATAGTGCTGGGTGTTATACTGATGCAGATACCACTGATCCTATAATCAGCCCTCCTCTGGCTATACCCATGTGCCAATGTCACTACTGTGTCTTTGTATAGAGCTGGGTGTTATACAGATGCAGATACCACTAACCCTATCATCAGCCCTTGTCTGGCTATACCCATGTGCCAGTGTCACTACTGTGTCTTTGTATAGAGCTGGGTGTTATTATACAGATGCAGATATACATCCAGTATTTCATTCAGGCTTTATTTATTCTGTAACTTATCACCCAATATCGCTAGCAGTCTCTTGTCAAGCCACTAACTTTATTCACACTACATATTTTTTTTATTCCTATTATTTAATCGGAAAGAAAAGATATACTAAGGTTGTGGCGGACACTGCAAGGGCTAGTCACGGACACCAGTGTCCGTGTACGGACACCTTGCCTATCCCTGGTCCCCACCCCTTTTCATTATACCATGGTTTATCCACACATCCTGAGTTAAGCTTCTTTTGAGATTTAACCCCTGCAGGACACGCTTTTATCATCCACTGTGACAAGTTTTTGAACTGTGCATGTGCACCTTTATTGACCACATCAAAATAAGACAGAATAATTTCCTTGTCAGAATTTGCTACCTCACAGTGCGCATGCAGCTGATTACATAATCAGATTCAAAACATTCCTTTTTAACATATGTGGAGTGCGATTATATAATACTAAGCATGCGGTAGCAAATTCTGTCAAGTTAGGAAAATCTGATAGAACACAAGCATTCCTATGTAATTATACAAAGAACTTATAACCTAATTGTTTAGCAACCTGCTCATTATACCCCATTTTGCTCATTTCACTAAATAATTAGCTTAAGAGAATTGTGGCTGGTGTAATATCATATTTACGGTGTGCTGATTTATTGCCTACTAGAATTTCATTTATTTTCTAGAGCTCTTAAGCATTGTTCAGAGCAGAGATAGGTGAACCACACACTCGGCATATTCCATTTATACAATAATTGACACTACTACAGAGCATGGGGGAAAAGGCTGCAGCCCGCATTTATTAACATATAACATATAGTTAACCACATCAACTTTAGTAAATAGTTATTACTAACCCAGGGTGCCACCTACCCAATAGCCACATGTGCCTTCCACTGGCTACCGCCAGGCACTCCCCCAAACTATAACTCTCCCCCATCTTCAAGGGAGGTACCTCTTGCTCTTTAACTCAACTCATAAGACCAGCACCCGCCATAGCTGCAACAACCTCAACCTTAAATCAGGGCGGGAGGGAGCTTTTTTCCGCGCTTAAACTAAACTGTTTGACAGCTTCTGCTGCCAACCCTTCTTATACTCTGCTCCCTAACACCTCCCCTTAGCTACCACCTTCCTAACAACCCCCTATCTCCATGGCCTGCGGTGTGGTCACTAAATCCTACTCTCTATGCTTTCCTCTGGGGTTCTATTGACCCACACACTCGGCACATTCCATGTATACAATAATTGACACTACTACAGAGCATGGGGTGAAAAGGAAACAGCCTGCATTTATTAACATATAACATATAGTTAAATGGACAGTAAAGTAAAAAAAAAATCTTTCATGATTTAAATAGGGCATGTAATTTTAAACAACTTTCCAATTTACTTTTATTACCAATTTTGCTGTGTTCTTTTGGTATCCTTAGTTGAAAGCTAAATCTAGGAGGTTCATGTGCTAATTTCTTAGACCTTGAAGACTGCCTCTAATCTGAAAGCATTTTGACAGTTTTTCACCACTAGAGGGCGTTAGTTCATGTGTTTCATATAGATAACATTGAGCTCAGGCACGTGAAGCTCCTAGGAGTCAGCACTGATTGGTTAAAATGCAAGTCTGTCAAAAGAACTGAAATAAGGGGGCAGTTTGCAGATGCATAGATACAAGGTAATCACAGAGGTAAAAAGTATATTATTATAACTATGTTGTATATTATTATAACTTCAGTAAATAGGTATTACTAACCCAGTGTGCCGCCTACCCAATAGCCACACATGCCTTCCCCGGGCTACCACCAGGCACGCCCCCAATCTATAACTATTCTCCATCTTCAAGGGAGGTACCTCTTGCTCTTTCACTCACCTCATAAGGCCAGCACCCGCCACCGGCTGACCTACAGTCGAGCGCTGCACACATGGGCTAAGGCCTTTTGCACCCCTTCCATCAAATTAAAATTGAACAAGTATAATCCAGCCTTGTTGAGATGCACCCCATCCTTCAGAAAGAAACATCTCCCTGATTCCTCCTCAAACTCTACATGGCGAATGCTAAAAACCCCTAACTGTGCCACAAAACCAGAAATTGTTCTATTTACCTTTCTTTTTGATGTATCAAGCCTCCTGACATCCCATTTCAGACCAATCTAGTCTCTATCTCAGACCAAACAATTATCAATTTTCGGAAACAACTCCTTTAATCTCCTCAAACCCCACCTGATTCTGTCCACCAACTCCTTCTGTGCCATAAACCCCAGATTGTTCCAACCCACATAAACCACCAGGATTTCAGGAGGACTATACAACCTGGCATACTCACACACCAGACTCACCACCCGGTCCCACTTTAGACCTTTCACTCAAAACCATCAAACTAAAACATGCTCCCTATGAAAACCCAGTTGTACTCCCCACTCCTTTACCGCTGCCGCATTCCTTGCCCAGTAAATGAACGAATGGCCCACTATCCAACAGTTGACCGGACCTGTTGAGAAACACAAAAACTACATTCTCAAATTTGGCCTAACATACTGCCTAAAGCATCCCGATCTCCACCTCCCCACATGCTTCACCACATTCTCACCCAGGCCCAACTTATACGCCTCCGTTGCTGCCCCAATCCAACTCAAAACTGACCCAAACTGGAACTTTGACAATACACTGCCATCTTCATGCTTCAATAAGAGGCCCCTGCCTGCCGGCCAACATCTCAAAGACTCCCCCACTGCCTTTACTGGGCAACACTCACCCCCAATAGAGAACAAACATATCATCTTTCTCTTCCTTTCCTCTTCTGTCTTTGACTTTCTTAACCAGATCAATAACTCAGAATCACTCACCACTACCTCATTTACCCAGACTCCGTCCAAATCCATCCAATTCCATCCTACCAACTCAAGGACCCTAAACACCCCAAAAAGGCCATCACAAAAGCCGCTCTAAACAACAAGAACTCAAACACTGATGAACACACCCTCGGTAACACCCCCACTAACTTTTGCAATATGGAAAAAATCAGCAGGCGCCTCTTGTCCGCCCTCTGAAGCCTCTTACAGAGTCCTTTTAACTGCCAGCTTGACTAAGAATTCCTTTGTCTAGTTCCCCATACTAACAGTTTGAACAGAAAGGCTAACACCGCCACCTGCTTCTTCACCATAGCCTTTGACATCTATGCCACCTTCCATTCCTCAACCCAGTCCACTAAACAAGACATCCTCCTGCCTTTTGAAAGCCCCACCCTATAACTGGCCATCCTCTCAAACCATTTTAACCACACTGGTACATAAACCAAAAGGTATTGTGGGCTAACGCCTTCTTAGCTAACTTGAAAAGTTCATCCACCTCAACTCCTCTGGGAATTTCTCCCCTTCTGCCTCCGCCTCCAGAGCCGCCATCCAGAAATCTCTTCCACTGCAAACATGAATGAGAGTCATCAGTTATATTCTGTTTCCCAGGTACATGAACCACACGAAAGAAAACATTCCCCCTCAAGCATTCCAACACAAATACTCAAAGTAGCCGGATCACCGGGACTGACTTTGCCATCAATTTGTTGATGGCAAAAACTACTCCCAAATTGTCCAAATGAAAATAACCTTCCGGTTACCCAAAATCTCTTTCCACACCATGACAGCCACTACCAAGGGAAACAACTCAAGGAACACTAAATTCCTTGTTAGGCCCTCCTCCTTCCAACTCCTGGGCCAGGTATCGGCACACCATTTTCCATTCAAATAAGCACCAAACCGCAATGCCCTGTACGCATCTGTATACAGGTGCAGCTCGTCATCCGACACTGCCCCCTCCTGCATAAACAACCGCCCGTTGAACTCTTCCAAAAAGATTAACCAACCCCTCAGATCTTCTTTCAACTCTTTTGAAAGTTGTAACCTGTGATGTGGAGCTTGCAAGCCCGTTGTTGCTAATGAAAGCCGTCTCCCAAAAACTCTCCCTACTGGGATCACCCTACATGTAAAGTTCAGTTTCCCAATAAGAGTCCCTTAAAGTCAACTTCCCCTTGCTCATCGCCCCCGCAATGACCAACCTCAGACCCTCCACCTTTTGCCTCGGCAAACTGCACTCCATCCTCATTGAGTCTATTTGGATACCCAAAAAACTCAAAGTAGTAACCGGACCCTCTGTCTTCCCTTCCGCTATAGGAATCCCAAACTGTTCAGCAGTGTCAAAAAAATGGTCCTAACAAGAGTTCACAATCCTTCGAGTCAGCAGACCTGACAAACAAGAAGTTGTCCAAATAATAGACTACAGACAATCGTTCTGCCCTCTCTCTCACCACCCATTCCAAAAATGTGCTAACCTGCAACCCTTGTCCCAGGCACCAATGAGTGTAGTAGCTGCATCAAGGCAGCCAGGTATCCTACCTGCTCCGACTGCTCCGGTGTAGTTGGCTGCTCTACTGTTTTGTCATCCCCTTCTAAGTCGCTGTAAGATTCGTTCACCCACAGCACGTCATCCTCCAGGCCCAGAAGTGTTGAATGCGCCAAGGGCAACCCCTGCCATTCTGCAGGGATGCTGTCCACCTCCTCCCGATCTGCAAAGAATCACATACATTAGCTCACAGTGCCTGGTCATATCCTCCTCCACCCCCAATGTCCTCCCTTATGCCTACCAGCGCCCCCCCAGCCCCTGCAACCCCAAGCCCTGACCGTGCCTAGCCCCTTTGCCCCTACCAGCTGCTCTGCCTCCCTTCCTCTCACTCCCTCTCACTTCCTGTACCAATGCTGCCACTGCGCTACCCATACTGTCCTGCCCTTCAGACCTCCCATTCCTATCCCCACTCAGTTTCGTCCTGGCTGACTGCACCTCCGCTACCCTAACCCCTCTTCCACTACTCATCCCACCAGGCCTCACGTCGCTGCTCGCCATGTCCCCTGCCCCCTTGCCTGCTTCCTAGCACCTCTCTCCTCTGCGCAATGTCTGTCCCTCCCCTAATACTCCCTCCCCTCTCCTCCTCTTCCCCGTCCCTTTCACCACCAAATGTGCTACCGCCTGTCATCTCGGCCTCCTGTGCTCCTCTCCTCCGTGTGGCCTCCGGATCACTGCTGTGTTGCTCCTGCGCCGTCTTCTCCATGAGGTCAGCAATCTCGGCCCGCTGTTTCCCCTCTCACCTTTTGCTGGATCCCACCTCCACCGCAGGAGATGCTGGTAGGCCTCCATTCCTCCGTTTTCTTCCGCTCCCGCTCCTTGAGGTCCCGGCCCTTGGATCCTTCTACTGCCAGCTCCCGGAATGTCTCCTGCTCCTGATCGTGGGGCTAAGACGCTCCGGAGGCCGTGATCTCCGCACAAGCCTACTGTGCATCTTCTCTGTTCCGCTGCTTGCGAAGGCTCCCCACCAGCCTCAACCTCTCCAGAACGGCTGGCTCCTTCTCCATCTTCGCCAAACGGTCTCCTCATCCAGGTAAGACCCCTTTTCTCCACTAGGTCCCTAACCTGCTCTAGTAACTAGGAAATGTCAGCCATTCTAGTTGCTTACTTCTTTCCCGCTTAAACTAAACTGTCTGACAGCTTCCGCTGCCCACCCTTCTTATACTCTCCTCCCTAACACCTCCCCTTAGCTACCACCTTCCTAACAACCCCCTATCTCCATGGCCTACGGTGTGGTCATTAACCCCTCCTCTCAATGCTTTCCTCTGGGGTTCTATTTATATATTTAATCTAATTTTTTTGCAAGTTTTCTGGATTCTCTTGGTATATTCAGGCAATAATAGAAGGCATCCACAGCACTATTTTATCATTTTAAATATTGTTTAGAGATACTGTACTTATTTTCTATGGAATCAATACCTAATCAAATTATAGTCATTATACAAGGTTTTTAGCTGCTCAAATGGCCCCAAAAGTGGATTTTATAACCTAAATGATCATTTTGCTAGTGTGTAGTATTTGTATTGTTAGTAGTCCAAAAAACTTTCAATTTGATTTTGAAGGTTTTATATTTATAAGAGGTGTATATATAATTATCTTATGTTAGTTGTCCTATTTTTGTGAATGATTTCTCACACTTGTTTCTTTCTGTGAAATGCTAAACAGATATATTGCATGTATAACTGCAATTGTAACTGTAATTACTGTCATTGTGGCTAATATCTTGATCTGTACATGATAACTGTAATGAATATATCATAATGGTTTGTTCCAGTTGTTGCTGTTTATATTTGTTGCAGTTCATATATTCTAACACTAGGGACAAGCATGAGGTATAACAGTGAAATGGGTGTGTTATCTTCAGTTAATAAAAAGTTCTTGAAGTTGAACAATGGTTCATTCATGAGTTCTGTGCATTCTATAACAGGAGATCTTTACATGGTGTCAGAAGTAAACAGATTTATTTAAGTTTAATTGTCATGGCTGCAAGCAGACAGCAAGTGCCTCCTATGGACTTTGATAAAGGCAATGTATGTGAGCACTGGACAAGATGGAGAGAGCTCATGGAATTATTATTTGCTGGCCCTGATGCTGACAAGTGGACACAGGAGCAGAAGGCTGCACAGTTTCTCATTTACATTGGAGAGAAAGGCAAAGATATTTGCAGATCATGGAGTGCAAGTGGAGCTATATCTGCTGAAGGTAAAAAGGATCCCAATGAGTTATGTGAGAAATTTGAGGCATACTGTAATCCTAAGAAAAACATAACTGTACAGAGAAAAGTGTTTTATGAAAGACATCAGGGTAAAACAGAATCTATAGACAAGTGGGTCACACAAGTACATCTCATAGCTAAAGACTGTGCCTTTCAGGACTGTGATGATATGCTAAACGATAGAATTGTGATGGGATCAAATTCTAGAGAAGTACAGGAAAAATTACTGCTAGAAGAGGATCTAACCATAAACTCTGCAGTAAAAATAGCTAGAGCATATGAAACATCTAGAACTCACATGCAGTTAATTCATAGTGACACAGAAGTCTTACACATGGTGCAAAGGAAAAGTGAAAGTAATCTGATTCATAGCAGAAAAGCAAATAACCTGCAGGATTGTGCAGAGCAAACTCTTTACAGAAACTGTACTAAATGTGCTACAAAACACACTAAGAATACACAATGTCCAGCACAGGGAAACATATTCACTATTAGTATAGTGGAAGGCGACGAGTGACCGAATGGAACCTCTTAAAAATAATGTCTTTCCACTCATTTGTGTACTTGTGAGTGAGATCCCTTTCAAATGCCAGCTGTACCAACTGTGCTTTGCGTACATGAAGCATAGCACGTCTATGATCTGTGAAAACCTTTTTAAGAGTTGAGAATGAGTTCTCGCACATGGCAGTGGAGGCACCAAAAGTTAATGCGAGTTTAAAAGCAGTCAGTATGCTTGGCATGGCCTTCAATGTTTTTTGTTGTGTTTTGAGGATACGTGTAATTGTCCACTTCTCTCCTTGTGTGTCCTTATTCATTTGTGTGAGTAAGAACTGTTTTGCGACTGCGTATTCAGCTCCAACCATATTTGAATGTGTCAACTCCATGATGTGCTTGATAGCATCTGTATCAAGAAAGGTATCTCTCTCTGGATCCAGCGCTTCAAGCGCTGTAGCCAACTGCATGTTACGCTCATTGAAGCGTTCTTCCATTTTGCATAACACTACATCAAGTGTATTAAAGAACAGCCTCTTCAGTTCAAATTTGTCGTCTTTGTCCCCCTGTCCGATGGTCTCTTCAACCACATATTGATCCATGTTCTCATTTAATGTGCGTCTTCATTTAGGTGGTACGGGTGTCAATGTTGTGTTGGCAGTTGTGGTAGTATTCCACAAGTCGGTGAACGTCTCCTCACATCGTAGTTTGCGAATGCACTCGATTGCACTAGCCACAAGGCCCATTCCTGTAAGCAGGTCCGTGTCTTCTCCCTGTAGAAGCTTATTTGGTGGGTTCAGTAATACAAGCACTTTGCGCATAAGGTGTGCAATAAATACCAAGCTTGGCTTGCTCACCTCCCTCAAAAGCCTGACTGCCTCCATCCTAACCTCTGCTCTATGGGCCCGTACAGTTTCTAACTTCGTCAGTAGTGAAATAATGTCTTGTAATGAGGAAGGAATTACTGAAACGGTGGCAAGATGGCCTGTCCAGTGCTGATCAAGTAAGCGATTGAGTCGCGCACCCTGGCATTGAACAGCGATTGTGGGATTTTACAGAATTTATAGAGAGCATTACACATGGAAAAACAATCCATGATTGATTCTTCTGATGGAATTGCATGTACTACAACTAAATGTAGCTGGTGGTTAAAACAGTGCACATATGGTAGTTCTCGCTCTAGTTTTTCTTGTAAGATTTTTTGCACTCCACCATGACTTCTAGACATGAGTGAGGTTCCGTCATACACTTGGCTTAAGATCTTGGAGGTTTTCAGGCCAGTTTTTGTTAGCTCTGCTATTATAGTGTCTGCCAGTGTTTTATCATCTCCTGCACTGGCAGTTGCTATAGTAAGAAGGCGCTCTGTAGCTTGGTTTTCTTCAGAGACATATCGAATTACAATTGAAATGTTTTCGCAGCCACTCGAATCCCGGGTGCCATCAACCTTTATGGTATACCATGAATTGCCTACTTCACCCACTATAGCTTCCGTCACCACATGGCTGAGTATACCAATGAGTTTGTTCTGTATGCTGTGACATGTATATGTAGCATTTTGCGGGATAGACTTCAGTATTTTGGCCAGTTGTGGGTCCTTCTTAATTGTGTAGTCTAGTAGTGAGAGGAAAAGGCCACTGCTTCCCTCTGACATGTAATCAAGAGAATCCAGTTTACCTCTTAAAGGCAATTGGTTCTCAGACAGAAATACTATTACATCAATCAGGGAGGAAACATAAAACCTGTTTTTCCCAGTTGGTCTGCGTTAACAAGTATTGAGATTTCTTTGTCTTGCATCTCACGCTTCTCTCACTCATACCACAATGTCTGGCAGGTGATATGCTCTTTGGAGTTTGCATGTCTATGAAAACCCTTATCTTTTTCAACTGCATGTTTCCAATCATTGCAGCCCCGGACCAGGAAAGCTGAGTAAAAGCCGAGTCTACTGTTCCCCGCACAGTATTACCAAAATGACGGCAAGGAAAGCAGTAAGCTGCGTCTGCCTTGACACTGTTTTCCAACCAATCTCGGTTTTGATACCATCCACTTACAAATGACTGCTTTTTGCCCTGGTAAAAATAGTTTGGGTATTGCTGAAACAAAACTTGGTTTGGATGGTTTATCCCAAGATCATCTGGGGCCCGGGGTATCTGTTCCAGGACAAGATCAACCGTAGCGCTAGCTGGCACTGAGCTAGCTACAGCTTCACGGTTAGCAGGTGCCCCTCCTTTTTCGTTGTTCAGGCTCAGCGATGTCGATGCTCTGGAAAAATGTCCAACCTCATCTTCTCCCTCTTTCAATGGGAGACTTTCGGTTGGCTTTTTGGCAGAAAGCCATTTTCGGATGTCCATTTTTATTGTCTATCAATTCACTCAAATAACAAGCATATTATAGCTAGTTGGTGTCAGTTAACTATCAGATCACACATCACACCATAGTGCATGATCGCAAACTTCACTTAAATTTTAAACCAAGCAGGCTACTAAAAAAAGTATTGTAATAAAGCATTATATAACAAGACAGTTCGTTATTAGACATAAATAATGCATATACATCCCAATAGATTTCCTAGGACATGTACCCCACCTCAGGAAAAGATAGGATACAACCCGAAGGAAGGGGGGAAAGGAGATGGGAAGTGACCTACCCAGACAAGCTGGGCAGGAGCGGGGAGGTGAGGGGTAGGTTTTACAAACAGTCTACTTAGGCAATAGTTTGGAAACATAATACTACAAAAGTCCCATTAAAATATGTTCCTGTATTTGGATCAGTTGGACTATGAATGTACACAAGATACAGGTTGTGCAGTAGTCAGTAGGTCTGTGTAATGGGAAGATCCACTTAATCAGTCAGTAAGGTGTGTACAGATAATGGGAGCAATATGTTAAACAATGTGTAGTAGTTCAGTGTAAGTAAAAGATCCACTTAGTAGGGCAGTAAGAAGTTCACAAGTGAAGTGCGCAATATTAGGGTCTGCCAGCCCAGGTCCGTAGTAACCTTAGTGTTGAATACCCTTAAGGGACACGAATATGAGAGTTACACAGGCAGTAAGGATGGTGTAAACAGGATTTTGGGCCCACTTTAAACATTAGAGCTTGACAATTAGGCAGAGGTGTAAATATGTTTGAGAGATAGACCACTTGGTCAAATGACATATGATGTGACTACTAATCAGAAAGGTCTCACCCAAATTATAACAGTTGTCAACTTGTCCTCCTTAATATACTGGCAAAATATGCTTGCTTAATGTGCCCCATCAACAGTGAAGCAGGGCTTTGAACTCCAGGCAGGTAAGGCTAGGCAGAGGGTTCTTAAAAAATATGGCGTACTCCGTATGTGGGCCGCAGTGGTTATAGAGACCTCCACAATCACAGGTAAGATGGCAGCCATTCCCGCCAGTCCAGATCCCCTCTCTTCTGATCCTCAAAACAACACATGGAGGCCCATTTATCAAGCTCTGTATGGAGCTTGTGAGCCCGTGTTTCTGGCGAGCCTTCAGACTCGCCAGAAACAGCAGTTATGAAGTAGCGGTCTAAAGACCGCTGCTCCATAACCCTGTCTGCCTGCTCTGAGCAGGCAGACAGGAATTGCCACAATTCAACCCAATCGAGTACGATCGGGTTGATTGACACCTCCCTGCTGGCGGCCCATTGGCTGCGAGTCTGCAGAGGGCGGCATTGCAACAGCAGCTCTTGTGAGCTGCTGGTGCAATGCTGAATATGGAGAGCATATTGCTCTCCGCATTCAGCGAGGTCTTGCGGACCTGATCTGCACTGTCAGATCAGGTCCGCAAGACCTTTGATACATAGGCCCCTCAGTCTGATCTCTGGTAGGCCAAACAGATCTCCTGATCGGCTAGGGTTAGATTCAATATCTGATAAAGTGTGCAAGGGATTAAAATCATTTTCATTATCTGTGGTGTGATCTATTCAATTTTATGGTCAGGTAATTTCTCTCAATTAATTACTCTGGAACATTATGGCACCTACTTTGTTTTTAGACAAGAGCTCTCATTAGTATATTACTTTGGAAATACATTTGATACACACATATATACTTTAGCATACTGGCATATGCATCTGTTTATTGTCTTACATATGCACATACATACACAATAGCATACTGGCACATGTGACTGTGTGTTGTGTTATAGATGCACACACATATGCCATAACATACTGGCACATGATGCACCTGTGTATGTTCTTAAAGATGCACATACATACACACCAAGACATACTGGCACATGATGCACCTGTGTATGTTCTTAAAGATGCACATACATACACCATAATAATATGCTGGCACATGCACCTGTGATTTTGTACGTGTTGTTTTACAGATGCTTCTTACAAATACGTCATAGCATACTGACAGATGCATTTAGTGCTTGCAGTTATCCTTATATAACTGTTGGAGAGCTATGGACATTACTCAATAATCTAAATAAATGTTACATTTAAAGTAAGAATAGCCCTCGGTGTAAATAATGTACCCTTTATATTCAGTGTCTAATAAACACTGTTTATGCTTAATCAACTCTCATACTGGCTACTGGCAAATGCATCATAAAGAGAATTTAGGTTTTGAACATAACTATATTATGTTAATGGATAGAAGGCCCACCAATGAAAAGCTAAAATAGACAAGTCACCAAAATGTAACCATCAGAAAGATAGTAACAAAAAACAAAGGCTCCCTCCACAGGCTGTCGAGAGATTAGATGATAACCAGGGTCTGCTCTTCTTAAGAGTGGATGGAAAATCTGAGAAAAAAATGAAAGAGAAGAAGGCGCTCCAATGGTGCAGAATGTTAAAACACAGCTAGATCTTCCCCAGAACTGATCCCCTTACAAATAAATGGGTACTTACAAACGGAGCGCACTATAATGCAGTGCTATTCTTGCAGGCTGGAGTATTCAGAGCCCACCAGCTAGCTCCCACCAGATTTGATGTGATCTTGAGTCTGGGATGAAAGAACAAAAATGAGGAGGGAAACAGGGAGACTCCAATGGTGCAGATGGTCACTAATGCTTTCAAAGCCCCCAATATGTGCCCCTTCTGTGATGGAATACTCACATATGCTGCACACTATAATGCAGTGCAAGTAGTGCAAGCTGGTATATCAGAGTCTACCAGCTGACTCACTCCAAAGAACAGGATCCACAGTCCAGCAAAGGATATGAAACCCCGAAATAAAGCTCACAAACCAAAAAAATAAATTAAAATATCCAAGTCAAGGAATATATTTTATTAAAAAGTAGTATAAAAGCAATACAAGAAATTCTGCTACGCGTTTCAAGATGCTGCTGGCACGTTTTCATCAGGCAGTGGTAAGCGAGCTATACAAAACACACACTATATATACAGCACAAACATTATACATTGATTAAAAACACATTCGGCTAGATTACGAGTTGTGCGTTAGGGTTAAAAAGCAGCGTTGAGAGGTCCCAATGCTGTTTTTTAATGCCCGCTGGTATTACGAGTCTTGAAATAACAGGCTCACTGCTCACTTTTTTGTCCAGACTCGGAAATACCGCAAATCCACTTACATAAATTGCGTATCCTATATTTTAATTGGGACTTGCATAGCGCCGGTATTACGAGTCTAACCAAAAGTGAGCGGTACACCCTCTCCTCTCAAGACTGATACTGCATTTAAAAGTTAGTAGTTAAGAGTTTTACACTACAACACCGTAGCATAAAACTCTTAACTAAAGTGCTAAAAAGTACACTAACACCCATAAACTACCTGTTAACCCCTAAACCAAGGCCCCCCCACATCGCCACCACTATAATAAATAGTAATATACCTATTAACCCCTAAACCGCTGCACTCCCGCATCGCAAACACTAGTTAAATACTATTAACCCATAATCTGCCTTCCCTAACATCGCCGACACCTACCTACATTTATTAACCCCTAATCTGCCGCCCCAATGTCGCCGCCACTATATTAAATGTATTAACCCCTAAACCAAAGTCTAACCCTAAACCTAACCCCCCTAACTGAAATATAATTTTAATAAATCCCAATTAAAATTAATATCATTAACTAAATTATTCCTCTTTAAAACTAAATACTTACCTGTAAAATAAACTCTAAGATAGCTACAATATAACTAATAGTTACATTGTATCTATCTTAGGGTTTATTTTTATTTTACAGGCAACTTTGTATTTATTTTAACTAGGTACAATAGTTATTAAATAGTTATAAACTATTTAATAAATACCTAGTTAAAATAAAGACAAATTTACCTGTAAAATAAAACCTAACCTATGTTACAATTACACCTTACACTACACTATAATTAAATGAATTACCTAAACTAAATACAATTAATTACAATTTAAATAAATTATCTAAAGTATGAAAAAAACCAAACACTAAATTACAGAAAATAAAAAAATAATTACAAGAATTTTAAACTAATTACATCTACTCTAATCCCCCCAACAAAATAAAAAAGCCCCCCAAAATAAAAGAAGCCCTACCCTACCCTAAATTACAAATAGCCCTTAATAGGGCCTTTTGCGGAGCATTGCCCCAAAGTAATCAGCTCTTTTACCTGTAAAAAAAAAGTACAAATACCCCCCACATTAACATTAAAACCCACCACCCACACAACCAACCCTACTCTAAAACCCACCCAATCCACCCTTAAAAAAACCTAACACTAACCCCTTGAAGATCACCCTACCTTGAGAAGTCTTCACCCAACTGGGCCGAAGTCCTCCACAAAGCCGGCAGAAGTGGTCCTCCAGATGGGCAGAAGTGGTCCTCCAGACAGGCAGAAGTCTTCATCCAGGCGGCATTTTCTATCTTCATCCATCCATCACGGAGCGGCTCCATCTTCAAGACATCCGATGCGGAGCATCCTCTTCAAACCACGGCCAACTGAAAAATGAAGGTTCCTTTAAATGACTTCATCCAAGATGGCGTCCCTTCAATACCGATTGACTGATGAATTCTATCAGCCAATCGGAATTAAGGTAGAAAAAATCCTATTGGCGGATGCAATCAGCCAATAGGATTGAGCTGGCATTCTATTGGCTGATTGGATCAGCCAATAGAATGCAAGCTCAATCCTTTTGGCTGATTGCATCAGCCAATAGGATTTTTTCTACCTTAATTACGATTGGCTGATAGAATTCTATCAGCCAATCGGAATTGAAGGGACGCCATCTTGGATGACATCATTTAAAGGAACCTTCATTCTTCAGTCGGCCATCGTTTGTAGAGGATGCTCCGTGTCGGATGTCTTGAAGATGGAGCCGCTCTGTGCCAGATGGATGAAGATAGAAGATGCCGCCTGGATGAAGACTTCTGCCCATCTGGAGGACCACTTCTGCCCGTCTGTCTGGAGGACCACTTCTGCCCATCTGGAGGACCACTTCTGCCGGCTTTGTGGAGGACTTCGGCACGGTTGGGTGAAGACTTCTCAAGGTATGGTGATCTTCAAGGGGTTAGTGTTAGGTTTTTTTAAGAGGGGATTGGGTGGGTTTTAGAGTAGGGTTGGTTGTGTGGGTGGTGGGTGTAGCAGAGAGGCAGTAGGATCTGTAATATCTTTTTGGTAAGCAGAGACAAGCAAATAACTACTCTTGGTAATTGTAATAATAACCCCTTTCCACCAAGAACTAGACGACACATAGCTTGGGAGTCAACAACGACTTTTTTCTTCAACCGTAAAAACAATCACTTTTTAAAAACAGTCTCCCCTACAAGGGGTTTCCCAACTGAAACAGGAGGTAGTTTAAACAGTAACATACAGTTTAACATACATTTTAACCATTAGCCTAAATAACAATTCCTGCATAGTTCATAAGTGGTGAGGTTTGCCACAGTGGGTTTTAATGGTGGGGGAGTATTTGTACTTTTTTTTTTTTACAGGTAAAATAGCTGATTACTTTGGGGCAATCCCCCGCAAAAGGCCCTTTTAAGGGCTATTTGTTATTTAGTGTAGGGTAGGGCTTTTTTATTTTGGGGGGGCTTTTTTATTTTGTTAGGGGGATTAGAGTAGGTGTAATTAGTTTAAAATTCTTGTAATTATTTTATTATTTTCTGTAATTTAGTGTTTTTTTCGTACTTTAGATAATTTATTTAAATTGTAATTAATTGTATTTAGTTTAGGTAATTAATTTAATTATAGTGTAGTGTTAGGTGTAATTGTAACTTAGGTTAGGTTTTTTTTTACAGGTAAATTTGTCTTTATTTTAACTAGGTAGTTATTAAATAGTTAATAACTATTTAATAACTATTGTACCTAGTTAAAATAAATACAAACTTGCCTGTAAATTAAAAATAAACCCTAAGATACATACAATGTAACTATTAGTTATATTGTAGCTATCTTATGGTTTATTTTACAGGCATTTAGTTTTAAATAGGAATAATTTAGTTAATGATAGTAATTTTATTTAGATTTATTAAAATTATATTTCAGTTAGGGGGGTTAGGTTTGGGGTTAGACTTAGGTTTAAGGGTTAATACATTTAATATAGTGGCGGCAACGTTGGGGGCGTCAGATTAGGGGTTAATAAGTGTAAGATTAGGGGTGTTTAGACTCGGGGTTCATGTTAGGGTGTTAAGTGTAGACTTAAAATGTGTTTCCCCTTAGGAATCAATGGGGCTGCGTTGGAAGCTGAACGCTGCTTTTTTGCAGGTGTTAGGTTTTTTTTCAGCCGGCTCTCCCCCATTGATTCCTATGGGGAAATCGTGCACGAGCACATTTTACCTGCTCACCGCTACCATAAGCAGCGCTGGTATTGAGGTGAGATGTGGAGCTAAATGTTGCTCTATGCTCACTTTTTTGCGGGTTAACGCCGGGTTTGTAAAAACCTGTAATACCAGCGTTGTCTGCAAGTGAGCAGTGAGGGAAAACTTCTCGTTAGCACCGCACCCCTGTTAACGCAAAACTCGTAATCTAGGTGATTGTGTGCACATGTTGAAGTTGAGTCACATGATCTAATCACAGACAGGCTACAGCTGCTTATAATATGATGACTTAAGCCAAGAAAACCCATTTTAGTTTGCAGACCTGAATACATAGTGAGCCATATTAAAAGTCCATATATAAATACATATATCAAAAACACATTCTAAACATAAAAAACATTTTCAACAATCAGAAACAAAGATTCCCTGTTGCCAGGATGTAGTATACAAACATATATATGTATACATGCATCATCAGTATAAGATCAGCCCTTAAAGAGCCCCCTATAAGGCGAACAACACCGTATAGTAGTAATTGTATACAGATAGAGCTGCCTCCTTGATAAATATAGAAGATGACAATCCATATTCCTCTTATAAGTCCACCCTGCGAGCTGGCAGCTGGAAATAGGTAAACAGACACACGCTCAATCCTGTAAGTGTAACGGTGTCATAGCAACACACCCCTCAAATCGTGACGTCACTTCACCTTAACCAATCAGTAATCGCAAGGCGGAGTTACACACAACACTATGGGACCAAACTTGACACTAATAGCCATCACACACAAACACCCAGTGCGCTCATATTTAAAGCACAAAATATTGGGCCCCTGTGTGTAAAGTAATGGCAAATATGTCCAGTAAACAAAAAGGGAGACCTAAGCTGGCACTCTTGGTTACAGAAAAATGTGTCCATTGTCATAGCAACGTTATACATAAGGGCGTATCTATGGCTACTCAAAAACAAATTAATTTAAATCATATCATACAGAACATACGACAATGGTAGAGTAATCTTAAATGCAACATATGTATTCTCAAAAGATTAATCACCAATCTATAAAGGAAAGGTGCATATTAGACTGAATACTAAATTAAGTCTAATACTATACAAATAACAATGTTAGAAAGGACAAAAACCTCCTCTATTGGCGAGTTTACCAAATCATTACAAAAAGGGAGAAACTATTGGAAAGCTGCCAGATCTAAATTCTCATTTAATCCCTCAGGGAATAGTGTCTTGAGTTTATAGATCCAATAGGTCTCCCTTTGTCGCAACCTAGTGAATCTATTATAACGCACAGATTTTGGGATAAATTCTATAAGGACAATATGATATGTATTATCTTTACCCACATGCATGAGTGTACTATGTTGTGACACACTTTGTTTATTAAAGTTATGTTTAATGTTTCTATGGTGTTCTCCCCATTGTGTTCTCAAACACCTACTGGTGCGTCCACAAATGCATGTTATTAAATAAACAACATATATGCTTTCACATGTCATCCAGGTCTTAATCTGAAATATTTCTCCAGTCGTATTGGATCTAAAACTCGTCTCCTTGTGTCCAGTATGGTCACATGTCTGGCATCTACATTTGTAGACCCCCTTCTTAAATTTCAAAAAACCAGAAGACTGCTGATGTTGTCCCTTAATCTCAGGCCTTCCTTTTGATGTCACAACCTTACTGGGGGCTAAACAACTTCTTAAAGTAGGGGCCCTCCTAAAGATACATAACAGTTTATTTCCTACAATTTATTTAAGAATTGGATCATTCTTTAAAATGGGCCAGTGTTTTTCTATAGCCTGGGCGATATCTCTATAATTGCTATTAAATTAATTGAGTTATGAATTTTGGTACAGCCTCATATTTATTTACTCTAGATGATTTAGCTTTGAGCAATTCATCCCTATTTTTTAGAGAGGCCTTACTCATGCCCTGTGAGATAATCTCTTTGAATCTGTTGGATAGAACTTCAGCTTCTTTAACAAAATCCCTTTCTCTTTTACAGTTTCTACAAATTCTACAGAACTGGCTGTATGGTACATTGTTCAGCCATCTCGGGTGGTGATTGCTTCTTTTGTCTATATAGCTGTTGCAATCAACTTCCTTAAAGAAGGTTTTGGAATGAATACTTCCATCATTATCCATCCAAAAAATCCACACTGTCACTTCTGATATTATGAGAAAAATAAATTCTATAATCATTATTATTCAGATAGCCTACAAAACTCTCAGCCTCTTTGGTAGTATCATTCCAGATAAAAATTTGATCATCTATGTAATGGCCATAGTGGACGACGCTCGCCCAGAGTTCAGAGGGGTACATATGGTGTATCTCAAAGTATCCCATAAATAGATTTGCAAAACTCGGGGCGAACGTCGTCCCCATGGCCGTTCCACAAATTTGCAAAAAGGAGTCCTGGTATACAAAGTAGTTATATTTTAACACAAATAAAATAGCATTAAGTAGAAATTCCCTTTGTCTTTCCGGCATATAAATATCCAATTCTAAGAAATATCTACCAGCCTTAAGACCAATACTATGTTGAATATTCGTATATAAAGCGGCTACATCACAGCTAATCCAAATGTTATTCTGTAATTTCTCCAATTGAATGGCACCTAATTTGCTAAGTAGGTCAGTGGTATCCCTAATATAAGAATCCAAATTTACCATGATCCTTTTCAGGAAAATGTCAATATAACAAGAAAGATTACACGTTAAGCAGCCAATTCCTGAGATGATGGGTCTCCCAGGGGGATCAATAAGACCCTTATGGATTTTCGGTAGATGGTAATAATATGCCATGCTGGGTTTAATAGGTACTAAAAAAAATTGTTTTTCCTTTTTATTCAATACCCCCTGGGAGTACCCATCATCAATTAATATTATCAATTACTTTATTTAACTAGAGTGGGATTAAGAGCTAGAATTTTATAGTAAGACTCATCTTTTTTTTATCTGACATCAAATTAGAGATAGCTTTCCTTTCAAATCTATTAAGATTACCTTCATCAAGATTATAATTCTTGATACCTTCCAAGTCACTTAACACTAACGCCTAGATTTAGAGTTCTGCGTTAGCCGTCCAAACCAGCGTTAAGGGGTCCTAACGCTGGTTTTGGCCGCCCGCTGGTATTTAGAGTCAGTCAGGAAAGGGTCTAACTCTCACTTTCCAGCTGCGACCTTTCCATACCACAGATACCCTTATGCCAATTGCGTATCCTGTCTTTTCAATGGGATCTTTCTAACGCTGGTATTTAGAGTCTTCGCTGAAGTGAGCGTTAGAACTCTAACAACAAAACTCCAGCCGCAGAAAAAAGTCAGGAGTTAAGAGCTTTATGGGCTAACGCCGGTTCATAAAGCTCTTAGCTACTGTGCTCTAAAGTACACTAACACCCATAAACTACCTATGTACCCCTAAACCGAGGTCCCGCCACATCGCCGCAATTATAATTACATTTTTTAACCCCTAATCTGCCGACCACACCCCCGCAAACTACATTATCCCTATGTACCCCTAATCTGCTGCCCCTAACATCGCCAACACCTACATAATATGTATTAACCCCTAATCTACCCCCCCCCAATGTCGCTGCTACCTACCTACACTTATTAACCCCTAATCTGCCGACCGGACCTCGCTGCCACTATAATAAATGTATTAACCCCTAAACCGTCTCACTCCCGCCTCGCAAACCCTATAATAAATAGTATTAACCCCTAATCTGCCCTCCCTAACATCGCCGACACCTAACTTCAAGTATTAACCCCCAATCTGCCGACCGGACCTCACCGCTACTATAATAAATGTATTAACCCCTAAAGCTAAGTCTAACCCTAACCCTAACACCCCCCTAAGTTAAATATAATTTAAATCTAACGAAATAAAATAAATCTTATTAAATAAATTAATCCTATTTAAAGCTAAATACTTACCTGTAAAATAAACCCTAATATAGCTACAATATAACAAATAATTATATTGTAGCTATTTTAGGATTTATATTTATTTTACAGGCAACGTTGTATTTATTTTAACCAGGTACAATAGCTATTAAATAGTTAATAACTATTTAATAGCTACCTATTTAAAATAATTACAAAATTACCTGTAAAATAAATCCTAACCTAAGTTACAATTAAACCTAACACTACACTATCAATAAATTCATTAAATAAACTACCTACAATTATCTACAATTAAATCAACTAAACTAAATTACAAAAAAACAAAACACTAAATTACAAAAAATAAAAAAAGATTACAAGAATTTTAAACTAATTACACCTACTCTAAGCCCCTAAAAAAATAACAAAGCCCCCCAAAATAAAAAAATGCCCTACCCTATTCTAAAATAAAAAGTTAACAGCTCTTTTACCTTACCAGCCCTTAAAAGGGCCTTTGCGGGGCATGCCCCAAAGAAATCAGCTCTTTTGTATTTTAAAAAAAACATACAATACCCCCTCCCAACATTACAACCCACCACCCACATACCCCTAATCTAACCCAACAGCCAATAGAATGCAAGCTCAATCTGATTGGCTGAATGGATCAGCCAATCGGATTGAACTTGAATCTGATTGGCTGATTCAATCAGCCAATCAGATTTTTCCTACCTTAATTCCGATTGGCTGATAGAATCCTATCAGCCAATCAGAATTCGAGGGACGCCATCTTGGATGACGTCCCTTAAAGGAACCTTCATTTGTCGGGAGTTGCCGGAAGAAGAAGATGGATCCGCGTCGGCTGCTTCAAGATGGTCCCGCTCCGTGCCGGATGGATGAAGATAGAAGACACCGCCTGGATGAACATTTCTACCGGTCCTCTTCTTGCCGGATAGGATGAAGACTTCAGACCCTCTTCTGGACCTCTTCTTGCCGGATAGGATGAAGACTTCAGACCCTCTTCTGGACGGATCAGTGATACCCGGCGTGGTGAAGATAAGGTAGGGAGATCTTCAGGGGCTTAGTGTTAGGTTTTTTTAAGGGGGGTTTGGGTTAGATTAGGGGTATGTGGGTGGTGGGTTGTAATGTTGGGGGGGTATTGTATGTTTTTTTAAAATGCAAAAGAGCTGATTTCTTATGGGCATGCCCCGCAAAAGGCCCTTTTAAGGGCTGGTAAGGTAAAAGAGCTGTTAACTTTTTATTTTAGAATAGGGTAGGGCATTTTTTATTTTGGGGGGCTTTGTTATTTTTTTAGGGGGCTTAGAGTAGGTGTAATTAGTTTAAAATTCTTGTAATCTTTTTTTATTTTTTGTAATTTAGTGTTTGTTTTTTTCTGTAATTTAGTTTAGTTGATTTAATTGTAGATAATTGTAGGTAGTTTATTTAATTAATTTATTGATAGTATAGTGTTAGGTTTAATTGTAATTTAGGTTAGGTTTTATTTTGCAGGTAATTTTGTAAATATTTTAACTAGGTAGCTATTAAATAGTTATTAACTATTTAATAGCTATTGTACCTGGTTAAAATAAATACAAAGTGGACTGTAAAATAAATATAAATCCGAAAATAGCTACAATATAATTATTCGTTATATTTTAGCTATATTAGGGTTTATTTTACAGGTAAGTATTTAGCTTTAAATAGGATTAATTTAATTAATAAGATTTATTTTATTTCGTTAGATTTAAATTATATTTAACTTAGGGGGGTGTTAGGGTTAGACTTAGCTTTAGGGGTTAATACATTTATTATAGTAGCGGTGATGTCCGGTCGGCAGATTAGGGTTTAATACTTGAAGTTAGGTGTCAGCGATGTTAGGGAGGGCAGATTAGGAGTTAATAAATATAATATAGGGGTCGGCGATGTTAGGGGCAGCAGATTAGGGGTGCATAGCTATAACGTAGGTTGCGGCGGTGTACGGAGTGGCAGATTAGGGGTTAAAAATAATATGCAGGGGTCAGCAATAGCGGGGGCGGCAGATTAGGGGTTAGTAAGTGTAAGATTAGGGGTGTTTAGACTCGGGGTACATGTTAGGGTGTTAGGTGCAGACTTAGGAAGTGTTTCCCCATAGGAAACAATGGGGCTGCGTTAGGAGCTGAACGCTGCTTTTTTGCAAGTGTTAGATTTTTTTCCAGCTCAAACTGCCCCATTGTTTCCTATGGGGGAATCATGCACAAGCACTTTTTTGATGCTGGCCGCGTCCGTAAGCAACGCTGGTATTGAGAGTTGAAGTGGCGGTAAATATGCCTGTACACTCTCTTTTTGGAGCCTAACTCAGCCCTTCAGAGAACTCTAAATACCAGTGTTGTTTTAAAGGTGCAGGGGGGGAAAAACATGCGTAGCTAACGCACCCTTTTGGCCGCAAAACTCTAAATCTAGCCGTAAATTTCTAAATACCTCCAAATAAGAGTTAGATGGCACACTAGGGTTAAAACTAGATATAGGTCTCACCTCAGTATGTATTACATCATTACACAAATGCTCCCATAATTCATCTGGCTCAAAATAGATATAATTTGTGGCCTCTCTCTCGGCCATATCATTAGTTAGAATCCCCTTGCAGCTGCACCCTTTGAGTTTCTTTACTGCAAAATATTGTTGAATATTCAACTTTCTTACACATTTGTTTATATCAACGAATAGATCAAATATATTGTGGGAATTAGATGGACTGAAATTAAGACCCCATCCTAAAATCCCTATCTCTGTATTATTTAACTGTCGACTGGACAGATTAAAGATTCCCTTCTTCAATCTCTCCAGTTTTTTTTTTTTTGCGGGTCTTACCCCTTCCTCTGTTACCCCATTTATGAAAGGTCTTTTTCGTGGGGTTTCTTGACCTTGAGATCTCATTTCCAGATCCCTTTTCCATACTGTCGTTGTTCTAAAAAATTATAATTATCCCTAGGGTAATTGTCATAGGTGGCCCTAGATGTAGAGGCCATAGGGGAACCAAACTGTTTATCATGTTGTCTTTGGTATGAGTTTGGATATCTAGGGTGATTCTCTAAATTACCTCCAGATGATTTGTGTAATTGCTGTTGTTTATTTCTCCACATTGGAGTCTCCACCATCTTACCCTTACCTTTTTTAGGTATATTTTGAATCTTATTTTTATTATTTTTATTTTGTGCATAATTCTTAAATGGTGGTATATATGATGTGGTTATAATTGATTGATTCTTACATCTATTTTTATTTTTCACAGGCCCATTATTGCCTTGCACACCTGTATAAGTTTTCTCCTTTAGCGGAGTAGGTGATATTTCATCTACCCCGTCTAAGTCAGAATCTATTATGGATACCTCCTTTTTATTATATGGGCAATGCCCAACCAAATGCCCATTTCAGGGCAATGGGGAGCTTAGGTTTATTTAGATAGGATTTTATTTGCAGGGTTGGTTGTGTGGGTGGTGGGTTTTACTGTTGGGGGGTTGTTTGTATTTTTTATTTACAGGTAAAAGAACTAATTTATTTGGGGCAATGTCCTGCATAAGGCCCTTTTAAGGGCTATTGGCAGTTTAGTGTAGACTAGGGGTTTTATTATTTTGGGGGGGCTTTTTTCATTTTGATAGGGCTATTAGATTAGGTGTAATTAGTTTAAATATTTGATCATTTCTTTTTTATTTTGTGTAGTTTAGTGTACATTATTTTTTGTAATTTAGTTAATTGTATTTCATTAATGTAATTTATTTAATTTTAGTGTAATGCTAGGTTTAACTGTTAGACAGATTAGGTTTTATTTCACAGGTAAATGTGTATTTATTTTAACTAGGTAGTTATTAAATAGTTAATAACTATTTACTTACTAATAAACCTAGTTAAAATAAATACAAACTTACCTGTGAAATAAAAATGAAACATGAGCTAGATACAATATATCACTGCTCACTTGCAGACAGCACTGGTATTACGGGTTTTTACAAACCCGGCGTAAAAGTAGCGGTGACCGGTGAGCAGGTAAAACGTGCTCATGCACGATTTCCCCATAGGAATCAATGGGGCTGAAAAAAAAACTAACACCTGCAAAAAAGCAGCGTTCAGCTTCTAACGCAGCCCCATTGATTCCTATGGGGAAATACATTTTATGTCTACACCTAACACCCTAACATGAACCCCGACTTTAAACACCCCTAATCTTACACTTATTAACCCCTAATCTGCTGCTCCGGACACCACCGCCACCTACATTATACTTCTGAACCCCTAATCTGATGCCCCCAACATCATAGAACCCTACATTATATTTATTAACTCCTAATCTGCCTCCCTCAATGTCGCCGCAACCTAACTACATTTATTAACCCCTAATCTGCCGCCCCCAACGTCGCCGCCACTATATTAAATGTATTAACCCCTAAACCTAAGTCTAACCCTAAACCTACCCCCCCTAACTGAAATATAATTTTAATAAATCTAAATAAAATTACTATCATTAACTAAATTATTCCTATTTAAAACTAAATACCTGTAAAATAAACCCTAAAATATCTACAATATAACTAATAGTTACATTGTATCTATCTTAGGGTTTATTTTTATTTTACAGGCAAGTTGGTATTTATTTTAACTAGGTACAATAGTTATTAAATAGTTATTAACTATTTAATAACTACCTAGTTAAAATAAAGACAAATTTACCTGTAAAATAAAACCTAACCTATGTTACAATTACACCTAACACTACACTATAATTAAATTAATTACCTAAACTAAATACAATTAATTACAATTTAAATAAATTATCCAAAGTACAACCCCCCCCACTAAATTACAGAAAATAATAAAATAATTACAAGAATTTTAAACTAATTGCACCTACTCTAATCCCCCTAACAAAATAAAAAAGCCCCCAAAATAAAAAAGCCCTACCCTACACTAAATTACAAATAGCCCTTAAAAGGGCCTTTTGCGGGGCATTGCCCCAAAGTAATCAGCTTTTTTACCCGTAAAAAAAAGTACAAATACCCCCCCAACATTAAAACCCACCACCCACACAACCAACACTACTCTAAAACCCATCCAATCCCCCCTTAAAAAAAAACTAACACTAACCCCTTGAAGATCACCCTACCTTGAGAAGTCTTCACCCAAAGTCCTCCACAAAGCCGGCAGAAGTGGTCCTCCAGATGGGCAAAAGTGGTCCCCCAGATGGGCAGAAGTCTTCATCCAGGCGGCATCTTCTATCTTCATCCATCTGGCGCAGAGCGGCTCCATCTTCAAGACATCCTACGCAGAGCATCCTCTTCAAATGACGGCCGACTGAAGAATGAAGGTTCCTTTAAATGACGTCATCCAAGATGGCATCCCTTCATTTCCGATTGGCTGATAGAATTCTATCAGCCAATCGTAATTAAAGTAGAAATTTTTCTACCTTAATTTCTACCTAGAATTCTATCAGCCAATCGGAATTGAAGGGGCGCCATCTTGGATGACGTCATTTAAAGGAACCTTCATTCTTCAGCCGTCGTTTGAAGAGGATGCTCCGCGTCGGATGTCTTGAAGATGGAGCCGCTCTGCACCGGATGGATGAAGATAGAAGATGCCGTCTGGATGAAGACTTCTGCCCGTCTGGAAGACCACTTCTGCCCGTCTGGAGGACCACTTCTGCCCGTCTAGAGGACCACTTCTGCTGGCTTCGTGGAGGACTTCGGCCCGGTTGGGTGAAGACTTCTCAAGGTAGGTTGATCTTCAAGGGGTTAGTGTTAGGTTTTTTTAAGGGGGGATTGGGTGTGTTTTAGAGTAGAGTTGGTTGTGTGGGTGGTAGATTTTAATTTTGGGGGGTATTTGTACTTTTTTTTTACAGGTAAAAGAGCTGATTACTTTGGGGCAATGCCCCGCAAAAGGCCCTTTTAAGGGCTATTTGTAATTTAGTGTAGGGTAGGGCTTTTTTTATTTTGGGGGCTTTTTTATTTTGTTAGGGGGATTAGGTGTAATTAGTTTAAAATTCTTCTAATTATTTTATTATTTTCTGTAATTTAGTGTTTTTTTTCGCACTTTAGATAATTTATTAAAATTGTAATAAATTGTATTTAGTTTAGGTAATTAATTTAATTATAGCGTAGTGTTAGGTGTAATTGTAACATAGGTTAGGTTTTATTTTACAGGTAAATGTGTCTTTATTTTAACTAGGTAGTTATTAAGTTTTATTTCTACTGGGGATGGAGTTTTGCTCGCATAGGCAATGACTTTGCTTAAATTATCATGCTTTTGGTATAAAACAGCACTCATGCTTACATCTGTGTAACCTGTTTCTAAGTAGAAAGGTTTACCTCCCTCAGGGTACGCTAAGCAAGGTGCTTGAGTGAGTTTTCTCTTCAGCTCTCTGATGGCTGTCTCTTGAGACTCACTCCAGTGCCATTTCACATCCTTCTTTAAAAGAAATAGTAGTGGTTTAGCTAATTCTGCATAATTATCAATGAATTTGTGAGAATAATTTGTCATACCCAGGAATGATCCCAATTCCTTTAAGTTAGTTGGGTTTTTAGAATTTACTATAGCTTCCACCTTTTTCTTCTGATTTAGCTCTTCAGAAGTGTCTTCATGTCCCAAGAAGTTTACACGAGTGCGGCACCATTGAGCTTTTTATAGGGATAATTTGACACCTGCCCTTTTAAGTTGGCTGAGGACATGTTTAAGCTCTGCAATGTGTTTTTCAAAGTCTGTGCTTTTGATTAAAACATAAGATAAGGTCCCCCTTTCCAGTGCATCAGGCATAGCCTTATGCATGAATACAGCATATTCATGTCCAGAATTTATGTATCCAAAAGGAAGTCTCTGAAATTCATACTGGAACTTTTGGAATGAGAATGCCGGCTTATACTGGTCCTCCTCATGTACCTTTATGGTCCAATATCCCTGTGCACAATCAATGGCAGTGAATATTTTGGATCCCTGCATTTGTGTTAGGCACTGTTTAATATATGGCACAGGCCAGCCGGACATGTACACTTGTTTGTTTAGCTGTCTTAAGTCAGCACACAAACGCCATTGTTCATTTGGCTTAAGAACACCTAGAATAGGATTGTTATAAGAGCTGTGCACCTGTCTGATAATACCTCTTTCTTCCAAGTTTCTTATGATTTCTGCGCGAGAATCATATAAGGCTAACGGAAGTCTGTATTGTTTAACAAAGACAGGTGGCGCATCGGGATCTGTTTGTATTCTTGCAATGTGCAAGTCTGTAGTACCACAGTCATAAGAATCCCTAGCAAAAATATCCTTGTACTCAATCAGGAGTTCTCGCAGCAGTTGGCGTTCATCATCGCTGGAATAGCCATTAGCTAAGGATATTTGCTCTTCGACTATTTGCTGAAATCCTGGAAAGATTTCAGGCTGTCCTATTTCATAGGCTTCTTCCAACCTATAGGTGAAATCCCCTTGATTATAATTTACATTGCCCCCATGACTCTGGGTATTGGGGTAATCTTGCTGTTTGATCAGCTGATCAAATACTAGAGAGGCTTCTTCAATTTTACAAATGCCTTCCTGTGAGCTGAAGGGATAAATAGGCTGAATAGTATATAGACCCTCTGGTATAGATGCAAAGGGTTGTTCTATTAATTGTTCTTCAGTTAAGTATCCTTCAGGTATTAGCCCAATTACATTATTCTGGAATCCAAAAGTGTAATAACTTGATTCCAGCGCATATCCTATGGTAGTCCCCTTGGATAAGTTTATATCCTGTGGGATAGAATAGTTGCCTGAGATCCAGTATCAATTAATCCCATGATAGGGTTGGACACTGAATCTTGCAGCTCAGCTAATACATATAATCTCCCTGCAGTTTCTACCATTTCACACATAAAATTGGCATGATTGCACACCTGTGGGCTTTGCCACGTGTTACCTGAATCCTCCGCGTTACCCGATGCAGAAGAGACTTCACTCTTACTGGTCTCCTCTATAATAGGGTCAACTGGATTCTTGTGTACTGCATCTGTGGAAATAAGGTTAAGAGAACGCTGCAAAAGAAGAAATTGGTTAATTTTTCCCGGCTGAGGTTGCTTGTCATCACAGCTAAATCGTCCGTTTCCGGTCTGTGGGGAGAGAACATGATTAGTACTGTTTTTGACATTTATCATTTCATTTTGTATATCTCTCCCCTCCCTTTCAGGTGATACTGCAGTATTTATGACTGTGCCTGTGGTCCACCGCTGACCACTGGCTGTACCCCTAAAAAAGTATTGTTCGTGGCTGAGCCGTAAAAGGTTGACTCATATTAGCGAATTGCTTGCTAAACCAATTTAACTGGGTATAAAGCTGATCTACTTGATCGTACAAGTTACCTCTACTCCCGGGCCTATCTCTTGATGCCCCATAATAGTGATTCCTGGACCATTGGGTCCCCTCAGAATCAGGGCCGCTATTTCTATCCTGGCGTGGTTGCCCCTGGGGTTCAGCTTGTTCAGCGTTAGTATTTTGGGGAGCATTATTTACTTGGGGTGTCTGGTTACGCTGAGAATATCTTCGCCACTTATTGTATCTACCCTTGCGTGGATACCAATTATTTTGTGGGTATTCTCTTTGGGAGTAATTATTTACCTGAGTATGTCCCCCACTCTGGTTATAGTCTCTCTGTGCCTCAGCCCGTGTTGGGGGAGGGATAGAGTTAAACCTCTGTGGGAAAGGCCTGTTTCCTTTGGTCACCTCCGCATAGGTTTTCTTTTTAGACTCCAAATTGAGGGGGCTAGTTGACATCCTAGTTTCTGCAACAATGTTGGGTTTTGACTCCTTTTTATCCCCTTATTCACTGGACTGCTGAATAGAGTATAACTTTGTACTCTCTTTGATCAGCCATTCCAATGAGCAGTTCTCATCAAAATCTCTAGCTAAATTGATTTTGATGGGTTCCGGCAGTGCTTCAAAAAATAAATTCACAAATTCTGAGTATTCAAATATGGGATTATCTTCAGCCATACTGTATGCATTTTTCAGTATGGAAAGGAATTTTATTGGGCTTTGATTTGCACTACATTTTAAACCATATACAGCTATTTTCGCTGCAGTTTTAGTGCAATGTTGACCGCATTCTTTTCTGCACTGTCGTTTTGTTTCACTCCAGGAATGAATATTCATATCCTTTAGTGAAGCAAAGAATTTGTGATGTTTACCTTCAAATACCCAGGACAGAAATTTAATTTTTAATTGCTCACTTGTAACATTCATTATAGCTAATGCGTTTTCAAAGGCCTCTAAGTGATCAATTACAGAGTTTGTTCCCTTGTTGGAGAATATAGGTACTGCATCCTTTAGGAAAGTAATTATTTTATGGGAGTCATATACCTCATTAGACTTATTTTGTGGTTCTCTAGGAGCCTTATTTTTGGGGTTAGAGTGTTCCCTATTTTCACTATGGGGAAAGCCCCTTCGTATATTATTGTTATGTGGGCTATTTGGGTATCTAGCTCCACCCTCTGACCTCTATTAAAGTTTCCTTCCCCCTCATCAGCTGAGTTAGAGCAGCTCCCTAAATTTACATCATGAGGTGACTGTCTATTTGAGAAATCTATTTCTGACCCAACAGGGGTCATTTGTCTACACTCTTCCATATATTTCTGCATTTTGTCCCTGACGCATTCTCTAAGGGAGTTAGAATTATCTGCATTATTCTCACTGTTAATAGAGGGGTTTTCATTATGGCGATATGACCTTTTTAAATCACTTAATTCTCTCTGACTTTGAGTGAGCTGTTTATTTAACTGTTGTATCTTTGCTAGTAAATTTAAGTTATGCTTATCTAAGGTGGTTATGTCTTGGGCAAACTCATCAATTTTATTTTTGGCTATTTTTAAATTCTCTTTGCATCTGCGTGAGAAGCGAATACTACTTTCTAACTCCTGTATTTGAAATTCTTTCTCTATGAGATATAGCGACATTTCATCAATAATGTATATCACAAGGGGCCAAGATTTTAGTATTAGTTTGTCTCGCATTTTGAGAACCTTGCCTTGATTAATCATTAATAATTCTTGGAATAATTCACTGTTTTCATTCCACCTATTATCATCAATGGCAATATTTTTAGGCTTAATTTCCAGCATATCCATAAAATCATTGAATTCACCCGCAATATTAAACCTCTCTTTAATGTGGCCTATAATGTCCCTCTTAAGGACCTGAACTCGAGTAAAGGGTATTGTTAGGGCACAACCTGCAACGTTATGTATAGAATTAAATTATTCACTCCTGGTAACAGACATTATTATATTGGCTTAGTATTTAGTTAAATTAAAACACTAATACAATTTTTACCAATAAAAAGAGATAAAAAAAAATTATATTTAAAAAAAAATAATATTAATTTTAAAACATGAAAAAAAAAATTTTTTCATTAATTTTGAAATCTGAAAAATTAATATTTTAATGAATTTTTGAAATATGAAAAATTTATATTTTTATTAATTTTTCAAAAATTATTTTTTAATAATATTTCAAAATATCAATATTAATCTCAAAATATGAAAATCAATATTTAAATTTTAAAAAAATAAATAAATTATATTTTCAAAATATTATTTTCGAAATATGAATTTTTTCTTTTTTTATAATAATTTCTATTTACTACAAATATATTATATCAATATGATAAATATTAATAATATCTCAAGCAATGCCTCCAAATAATATGTCTGTATATGGCTGGGTTATAACACAATATATTTAATAATTATCCTTTATACTATAAAACCAATAAAATATGCATATACCAAAAACCATAAAATTAATATAAATTCCTGAATTATTTATTATTAGTTAATATCTATGAACACATTGAAATATATTTGTAGGAACCAGAATATGAATCAATACTATACACGTATATGAATTATTAAAATATACTATACTCTTTACAAAGCAAACCAAATTGTAACTTTTAACTAGCCTTATTCACAGTAGAATTTCATTCAATTAACGCAATGAGATTCCAAGCTATTTAGCTGCTAACATTCAGCAATACAATTTTAACAGTGCTTAGTTAAACAATAGGACAATATAAATACTCTAATTGGTATACCAGGAGTTATTTAGCATACAAAATACAAATTTAACACTATACAGGACTATGGATACCAGTTTTAAAATACAATTTATTTTCTTTAAGCCTGCTACCTACAGCAACAATGGATGTTTGTTTTATATATTTAGTATACAAAAGGCAAGCTTAAAACTCTTTAGGACTATGAATATACTTCTAAAATATAAATAATGCTCTCTTTAATCTATCAACTATAATTTAAACTGCAGTGACTATGCATATATTTGTGTTAAAATATTATTGTCATTAATAAACTTTATATATATACTTTACCAAATAAACAAATCGATATCCAGTTTCCAGTGTTTTTCAACAGGTCCAATCTCACCTCAGAATACGAATAAGTATATTTTGCAATTAATGAGAAAAGGTAGGCTAGATTTGCTAGAGTAATGGTATTTCAAACGCCCAGTAACCAGTTACAAGTTAGCCTAGCAGCATCTGTTTTCTCTCCTATATTGCATTAAGCTTATATATGTTTCCATCATAGGTGAGAATATGGGAGGCCCTTTCAGAAAACCTGCTTTGTTATTGGCCCTTACAGAGCTGAGCATGGATTGGATATCTGGGATATCTTATCGGATTGGTCCTGGGAAATTTCATTTTTAACAGCCAAAAGGCCTTCTGGCTGTAATTCTCGCATCACAACACCAGGGGGCAACATGACAAACATACAGACTCATTTAGTCCTGACATTCATGTTTGCTACAATTTAAATATCTTCCATATAAGGATTATTTAAAATCATTATAATTTCTTGCATTAATTACTTACACTCCGAATTCCAAGCAGGATAGCATCATGTGACTTTTCTGATTATTCTAATACTAAATACAGTATGTTTTTAAAATTAGATTATATCATAGCAATTATACTGCTAATTTCCAAAATTATAGCATTTAAAATACATTTAAAAATAGTATTCAGTATCCTGACATTGCATTTCATTTCAACAGGAATATAATATATTTCATATTTCTAATAAATCCTGAATGCATGAATCTTGTCTATGGTTCATATTCATAGGACATCTTGTTATCATATGTCTAAAAAAAATAAAGAGATACAGAGGTTATTATTCTGACATAGTTAAACATTTTAGACCAACTAAAATAGTCACCTATCAAGCTTAGCGAATACTCATGTAATATTAGAAAATTAGACAATCTCCCAAATTTCTATATTCATATATAATATGTTGTCTGAATATATATATATATATATATATATATATATATATATATATATATATATAAAACAACAATTAAAATTATGGGGAGGCGAAAATTGAGTTTAAAATCCTCCACTAAATACAAAATATAAAGAAAATAGCTCATTGCGTAAACCATTTACAAATATAAACAAGTCAGAAGACTTGCTTTAAACCCAGAAACTCTCTGACTACACTGTTTTCAATGCAGCAAAGGAATCTAGGTAAGATATGCAAATGAGGTTCACAATGACTCACCTTTTTACTTTTAGCCTGCTTTTTAAGACAGACTTCCCTTTACGCCATAGCACTGCTGCATTACACAGCTTTTATGCTTAGCTAGGGTTAGTACAGTGATTCAGACCAATCCCAGGACAGCTGTTTTGTGGTTATTGCCACTCATCAGCTGGGAGAAGGTTGAATCACTGCTTGGTAAAGTTCATTTCTGGAGGAAATTCAACAACAATTAAAATTATGGGGAGGCAAAAAGTGAGTTTAATATCCTCCACTAAATACAAAATATAGAGAAAATAACTCACTGTGTAAACCATTTACAAATCTAAACAAGTCAGAAGACTTGCTTTAAACCCAGAAACTCTCTGACTACACTGTTTCCAATGCAGCAAAGGAATCTGGGTAAGATATGCAAATGAGGTTCACAATGACTTACCTTTTTACTTTTAGCCTGCTTTTTAAGACAGACTTCCCTTTACGCCATAGCACTGCTGCATTACAAGGCTTTTATGCTTAGCTAGGGTTAGTACAGTGATTCAGACCAATCCCAGAACAGCTGTTTTGTGGTTTTTGCCACTCATCAGCTGGGAGTAGGTTGAATCACTGGTTGGTAAAGTTCATTTCTGGGGGAAATTCAACAACAATTAAAATTATGGGGAGGTGAAAAGTGAGTTTAAAATCTTCCACTAAATACAAAATATAGAGAAAATAACTCATTGTGTAAACCATTTACAAATCTAAACAAGTCAGAAGACTTGCTTTAAACCCAGAAACTCTCTGACTACACTGTTTCCAATGCAGCAAAGGAATCTGAGTAAGATATGCAAATGAGGTTCACAATGACTCACCTTTTTACTTTTAGCCTGCTTTTTAAGACAGACTTCCCTTTACGCCATAGCACTGCTGCATTACACAGATTTTATGCTTAGCTAGGGTTAGTACAGTGATTCAGACCCATCCCAGGACAGCTGTTTCATGGTTTTTGCCACTCATCAGTTGGGAGTAGGTTGAATCACTGCTTGGTAAAGTTCATTTCTGGGGGAAAATCAACAACAAGTCTTCTGACTTGTTTAGATTTGTAAATGGTTTACACAATGAGTAATTTTCTATATATTTTGTATTTAGTGGAGGATATTAAACTCACTTTTCGCCTCCCCATAATTTTAATTGTTGTTGATTTTCCCACAGAAATGAACTTTACCAAACAGTGATTCAACCTACTCCCAGCTGATGAGTGGCAAAAACCACAAAACAGCTGTCCTGGGATTGGTCTGAATCACTGTACTAACCCTAGGTAAGCATAAAAGCTGTGTAATGCAGCAGTGCTATGGCGTAAAGGGAAGTCTGTTATAAAAAGCAGGCTAAAAGTAAAAAGCTGAGTCATTGTGAACCTCATTTGCATATCTTACCCAGATTCCTTTGCTGCATTGGAAACAGTGTAGTCAGAGAGTTTCTGGGTTTAAAGCAAGTCTTCCAACTTGTTTAGATTTGTAAATGGTTTACACAATTAGTTATTTTCTCTATATTTTGTATTTAGTGGAGGATATTAAACTCACTTTTCACCTCCCCATAATTTTAATTGTTGTTGAATATCCCCCAGAAATGAACTTTACCAAGCAGTGATTCAACCTACTCCCAGCTGATGAGTGGCAACAGCCACGAAACAGCTGTCCTGGGATCGGTCTGAATCACTATACTATCCCTGGCTAAGCATAAAAGCTGTGTAATGCAGCAGTTCTATGGCGTAAAGGGAAGTCTGTCTTAAAAAGCAGGCTAAAAGTAAAAAGGTGAGTCATTGTGAACCTCATTTGCATATCTTACTCAGATTCCTTTGCTGCATTGGAAACAGTGTAGTCAGAGAGTTTCTGGGTTTAAAGCAAGTCTTCTGACTTGTTTAGATTTGTAAATGGTTTACACAATGAGCTATTTTCTCTGTATTTTGTTTTTAGTGGAGGATTTTAAACTCACTTTTCGCCTCCCCATAATTTTAATTGTTGTTGAATTTCCCCCAGAAATGAACTTTACCAAGCAGTGATTCAACCTACTCCCAGCTGATGAGTGGCAAAAACCACAAAACAGCTGTCCTGGGATTGGTCTGAATCACTGCACTAACCCTAGCTAAGCATAAAAGCTGTGTAATGCAGCAGTGCTATGGCGTAAAGGGAAGTCTGTCTTAAAAAGCAGTCTAAAAGTAAAAAGGTGAGTCATTGTGAACCTCATTTGCATATCTTATCCAGATTCCTTTGCTGCATTGGAAACAGTGTAGTCAGAGAGTTTCTGGGTTTAAAGCAAGTCTTCTGACTTGTTTAGATTTGTAAATGGTTTACAACACAATGAGTTATTTTTTCTCTCTCTCTCTCTCATATATATATATATATATATATATATATATATATATATATATATATATATATATATATATATATTAAAATTCATTTGATTATCTTAACTACATGAAGATATTATTTCTTTTGCAAGATTTATTTATTCTTATTTATGCCATACAGGGATTTTAAATGCTAATTTGTCTGTTCTCTGCACATGGAAGATTCCATAGGAGATAATTTACACATGGTTGTAAAAATCACAGTCCCTGAGAATGTTTGTGTTTTCAAACCTTTTTCCTAGACAGATCGGCTCCTCACCTTTGCAGGAAACCCATATATGGGCATGTACTTTTGAGGCTCCATCATGCTAATTTCCATTTCCTTGAAATTGTGAGCATCTCATTAAGCCTTAAATCAACAGTTTTAGACATTTACGTCTCTATTCACTGTATGGGGTAAGGGATGTTTTAAAGCTTGTTTTCCCAGCTAGGGAGCAAATGCTGTCTTTTTAAGTTTCTTGGGACATCCTGTCTGTATTTGAGTCTTGAGATGTGTATTCAAATCATGTGGGTTTGAGTCAATTCCTGACATCAGAATTGCAACCCTTTTTTAATAATATCTGATAAAAATATGGCTTCATACATAAACACATTCCCCTGTCCTTTTTACATATATTATATGTTATTTACTTGTACCCTGACATTTTTATGCTGCGGCGTTGTAGTGTAAAACTTTTAACTACTGACTTTTAAATGCGGTATGCGGTATCAGTCTTGACAGGAGAGGGTCTACCGTTCACTTTTTGTCAGACTCGTAATACTGGCGCTATGCAAGTCCCATTAAAAATATAGGATACGGAATTTACGTAAGTGGATTTGCGGTATTTCCGAGTCTGGCCAAAAAAGTGAGCGGTGGGCCTGTCATTTCAAGACTCGTAATACCAGTGGGCATTAAAAAGCAGTGTTGGGACCTCTCAACGCTGCTTTTTAACCCTAAACCACAACTCGTAATCTAGCCGACTTTTTGGCCAGACATGCATACTCGTAATACCGGCGCTATGGAAGTCCCATTGAAAAGTACTTTTTGAAAGCTGCGGTAGTTACGTTGTGTGACGGCCAAAAAAGTGTGCGGTACAGCTGTACCTACAAGACTCGTAATAGCAGCGGTAGTGAAAAAGCAGCGTTTTGAATCTTTTTCACTCATAACGCAAAACTCGTAATCTAGTTGATAGTTAGTCAGCTCTTGAACAGCAATACACTACTGGGAATTGACTGTAAACATCTGGTGAGCCAATTACAAGAAGCATATGTGTGTAGCCACCAATGATACGCTAGCTACCAGTAGTGCTTTGCTGCTGCTCAAAATATGTACCAATGTTTTTCAACAAAACATTCCAAGAAAACAAAGTATATTTGACTAAATAAGTGAATTTAAAAGTGTCTTAAAATGACATACTCTATCTGAATCAAGAAAGTTTAATTCATGTCCCTTTAACATAGAAGTACTTTAGCTGCCTTGGAATCCAGCCCAATGACTTGACATATTGCCCTAAAGCCCTCTTACTGGGCAAATATTTATTAAACGCCTCTCCAGCTTCAACAGTGTTATTCTAAGCAGCTGATTCAATACAGCTCACTTATCTCCCCATTGATTAGTGAATCAGCTTCCTAGAATAGCATAGGAGCTGCTAAAGCTTTTACAAATTTGTGCTCACTCAGGTGACTTCCTTGTTCAGCCCTATACCCTGCTCTCAGGCTTGTCAATCAGTCCAGGCAGATAAGCTTAGAATGTTTGAAAATGAAAATGTTTGGGTTTCATGTCCATTTAAGTCTTCCACCTCTGAGGTGGTGGTGAGATTAGGGGGAGCAAACCTGCTCCTTAAGACTCTAAAGCTGCCACCGCATCTTAAGTCCAGCACTGTGTCAAGACTGGCTATATGTTGCACAACACCAGAAAATGCACCAGTATTATACAAACAGGAATATAGACTTCCTAGAGAGATGCAAGGTAGACCCAATGCTCAATAAGATATCATTTTATAAAATATGTGAAGAAAAAATATAATGGTGAACTTGGTGAAGTAACAACATATGGTACAGTATGAGGCAGATATCTGCCGTTAGACATTAAACTAATGTTATTTATAGATTATATCAGCATGTAATCATTGTAAAGGATCTGCTGCATAGAAAATAAATATTTTAAGCACATAAATAAAACTGTCATTTTTTTAGCTACATTTTCATTGCCTTGCAGTCCAAACATACCCCTTTAAAAGCTAATTGGGAATAGGTAAAATAATGTTTTTCTAGAGGAGGGCAAAAAAATAAAATAAACCTACTTAACAAAATATTATCAACGGCAATATGTGAAACAAATAGTTGCTTGATGCACTTTTTAAAAATGTTTGCTCAGGGTTGGCGTTTAATAATAATCTACTAATGCAGGTGCAGTTGGCTTCTGCTCAGTGGAAGCTTACTTTATCTTGACACCTTTCTCTTGGATTTCAGGGAAGGGGGTCTGGGTGTCAGGACAGCTTTGCTTAACATTAAATAAAGATAAATGGATCCAGTCCACAAATACAGCCACATCACCTCTGGAATTTTTGCCAATGCTAGCAGCCGCTGATGGCTATTATGGACTCTAACACATAACCTCCAGTCTGAAGCTGCTACTCCTCCCTTATGCATACCCCCTTCTTCCAACTCTGGCCTCCCCCACAACCAAATGGTATTTTGATGTCTGGAACCAAGATTGCACTCTTCAAATTGATGTTTGAATCCTCCCCTTCATCTATGTGAGTCATATTGGACACCGTTCCATTTTATGCCATCATCAAAGCATTTGTAATTGTCACACTAGAAACTTAAATTTTAAGGTGAAAACTCTCTGGCAAAGTATTTGATGTTGTGGTGACCCATGCACCTTTTCTTCAACTCCAGATTTATAATCTAAATTAAAATTATAATTCACTCCAACACTTCAGTTATACAGTAATCCAGAAGATCATTCAGCAGAGATTCCAATGTTGTAATATTAAACACCATCTTAAATATTACAGGGTCAACATTATCTAATACAGAGCCAGATATCTTAGTACAGACTTTATATTTATCACATTTATGGTAGGTAGATATTAATCTGTCTGTGAAAAAAATGTAGTGTATCACTGCTCTCGGAAGATGTGTAGCAAATACCAAATGGGGATTGACTTAAAAAGTGACCCCAATTGTGTGATGAATCTACTTTCATATAGAGCAAAGTCATCTAGTGCTCCTCCCACAGATGCCCAGCATTAGTATGCCAAATGCCTGATGGCTGGTGTGATGACGGTTGACCTGACCACTGGCACTTGAGACCTTGAGTTGCTTTACTTGGTCTTGTCATCGTGAATCACTCATGATGACGTGAGTCTCCAGTCCATGGGGTTGAGTGAGGGCTCAGCAGCAGCTCAGCGGCTCTGAGTTAACAGTAGGATGATGGATCAGGATGTACTAGTACATACACACTGTTGACAAATTGTCAAGTGCGTCGCACATGCCACTACCATTGTGTCCTCTGCCTACCCTGCATCACGTCCTCACATGTGACAGTGTGCTGTGTGCCTCACCAGTAGTCCTGCGCAGCGGCGCAAGCATCATCCTGCCCCTTCTCCCCGAGTCCCCACCCCCTAACCAATCAAAAAATCCAACTAGGAGGAGTAGAGTAGAGTAGGAGTCAGTGACACACTCAGCAGTTTTCCAGTGGCTGTCCAGGACCAGGCAGGCAGTCAGCCAGAGTCTCTGGCGAGGGCGGTTGGGTTGGTGGGTTTAAGCAGAGCTTGGAGACAGTGATGCAATAGGCAGCATGTGCAAAAATATACTCACATTAATTCTACTTGTATTCATTTGAATTGACCACATCTTTAAAACACATACAAATGGCTCAAAACATATATATTTTTTAATCTTTTTTAACTCCGTTTTATTCCGTTTTTCATTCCATTTTTTATCAAGTAAAAAATAATTACTATTTTAATTTGCCTTAACAATTTTAAGCGAATTACCAATTAGCCAATTAACTGGCTTTTTAAAAGCCCTCCGGATGGCTGTGGATTACAAGCCTCTGATGAAGTGAGCTGATACGCTCACGAAATGCGTAAGGCACATGACGCACGTTCGTGACATCACTTCCGAGATATCCGATTGTACTATATACCCACACGGAAGCTCTTAGCTAGCACTCCCCTGGATTAGCTGTTTTCCACTTCGAGTAGGTGTTAACACTGTCGCTCCTATTCATTGCAAGCATTTTTGCACATGCTGACTATTGCTTCAGTATTTCAAATTTGTTTTTATCATATTTACATATTTTTATACTTTTGCAACATCTTTTTTAACATATTTTAAATATATAATTAATAAAAATTTTCATTCCGCTCAAAATAAATTTGGAGCATCCTTTTTAAACATCCCTCCATCCAAATATATGGAGTGGAACTAGAAGGGAACCCTACAACTTCAATACAATCTTCATTTGGACTGTTCTGAAATATTTGCTCTCTAGTTTATTAAGTCTGATTTATATTGCTATTTGAGTCAGTAACTGATTATCGATCCCTGTGAACTTACAGGTGAGCTATACATTATATCATCCGCTATTGCAGACAACATAAAGGTATTCATTTGGGATATATGTATCTTTTTGTATCTACACATGCACATGAGGAATCTCTCTTGTAAGCGCTGTTAGAAACACCATTCCTACTAACTTCTAATATTTAGTCTCACTTTGGAGGAAGTGAGACACCCCTAAAAGCAGCACTCATCAGACTTACTTCTAGTGCTCCCGTCTACAAAACCACCCTCCTCTTTAAGGCACAACTACCGACAAACAAACCCAGAACCATATATATATATTAATAGATGTCTATTCTACAGCTTAACTCCACATAATGTCAAAAAAGGAACCCTGGATACTGAAATTGATGTGGTACAGGGGTGCACGGTACAAAAATGTTAATCTAAAACTATAAAGAAGAAAGAA